>NW_025999924.1:4898266-4909398 GCF_001458135.2 Marmota marmota marmota | reverse complement strand
AAAAAAAAAAAAAAAAATGCCGAATGTCTTCTCTGATGTAAGGATGCTGATTCATAATGGGGATTGCAGAGCATGGGAGGAATAGATGACTTTCAGATAGGGCAAAGGGGAGGGAGGGGAAGGGAAGGGGGATGGGGGTAGGAAAGACAGTGGAATGAGACAGACATCATTACCCTAAGTACATGTATGAAAACCCAAATGGTATAGACCAAGGAGAGGAAAAACTGAGTCAAATGGTGGTTTCATTCCCAGTTTTCCAAGGAATCTCTGTATTGTTTTCCATATTGGCTGCACCAATTTGCAGTCCCACCCACAATATATTGAGTGTACCTTTTCCCCCACATCCTCGCCAACACTTGTTGTTGTTTGTCTTCATAATAGTGGCCATTCTGATAGGAGTGAGATGAAATCTTAGAGTAGTTTTGATTTTCATTTTTCTAATTGCTAAAGATGATGAACATTTTTTCATATATTTGTTGATTGATTGTATATATGGATGGCACTGGAGAAGATAATACTAAGTGAAGTTAGCCAATACCCAAAAAAACAAATGCTGAATGTTTTCTCTGATATAAGGAGTTTGATTCATAGTGGGTAGGAATGGGGAGGAGGAATAGAGGAACTAAGATAGGGCAGAGGGGTGGGAGGGTAAGGGAGTGGGCAGAGGGTTAGAAATGATGGTGGAATGTGATGAACATCATTACTCAAAGTGTATGTATGAAGATGTGAATTGGTATGAATATACTTTATATACAACCAGAGATATAAAAAATGTGCTCTATATGTGTAAGATGAATTGTAATGCATTCCACAGTCATTTATAAAAAAATCAATTAAAAAAGAAAACACGAATAGTGTGACTCTAATTTGTGTTCAACCAGAGACATGAAAAATTGTGTTCTATTTGTGTAACATGAATTGAATTGCATTCTGCTGTCATATATAAAATATTAGAATAAATAATTTTTTTTAAAAAAGGAGAGGAAAGAAGAAATGGATGAAGTAGGTGAACATATGGGAAATCATACCAGGCAGAAAAAAAAAAAGAAAAGAAAAGCTATAAAACAATATTGAAGCTGGGCATGGTGGCACACACCTGTAATCCCAGCAATTTAGGAGGCTGAGGCAGAGTATCACAAGTTCAAAGCCAGCCTCAGCAACTCAGCAAGACCGTGTCTCAAAATAAAAACTAAAAAGGGGCTGGGGATGTAGCTTAGTGGTTAAGCACCCCTGGGTTCAATTACTGATTACCTCCTCCCCCTCAAAAGACATTAAAGGGACATTATAGAACGTAAAATTAAAATATTTTGACATTTAAAAAATAATAATTGGTTGAGTTAAAAGTAGGTAAGAAATGGCAAATCAGCAAATCAGTAAACTTGAAGTAAATGAAGAGAAATTATGGTTATGCAATCTGAGAATTTAAAAAAAATGAGAAACATGAATGAAGTATCAAGTAATTCAACAAATCTGCAACTAAATTACAGGAGAGGAGAAAATAGGGCAGAAAAATATTTGAAATGATATTTCAAAAAATATTTGAAGAATATTTTTCTTTAGTTTTCTTGTATAGATCTAAGAAGTTCAGCAAACCCTAAGCAAGATAGGTTCAAAGAAAATAATACATAAGTACAACCAAGCCAAACCACTGAAAGCTGAAATATAAAGTATTTAAATCAGCCAGAATAAAAAGATAGTAGATTAAAAGATAAAGAAAGATAATTCTCTATCAACACAACATCTCTAAAGTGTCCTTTCCTACAAAATCTTGAATTAAAATATCGATGAAATTAGGACTAATATTCAGAAAACAAAATTTGAAATAATTAATTTTGATCAGATTTCACTAAATTCTTTGGCCGAAGGGAATGAGTTCAGGAATAAATGAAGAGAAGGAAAGGATCATCAGAAAAACAACAAATAAACTAAAATACTGGATGGAAAAAAAATAGAAAAAAAAAACAATTAAATGGTATACTCAAACTCAACCATATGAGAAGCACAGATTTTGCAGATGAAATAGAAAAGCAAAAACCAAATATCTACTCTCTGCAAAAGTTAGTATTAACAAAATTGATTAAGGCTTTATGAAGAAAAAAAATCCTTGCTTCCTTCAAATATTAAGCCATATAATAAAGTATCTTGGCAGCAGTCTAATTAGACATAAAGACAAGAAGCATTACCAGAGATAATGTGGGGTGTTTCATAATGGTGAAAAGATTAATTCATTGAACTATAGCCATCCTAAATTTGTGCACACCTAAAAATAGTGCTATAAAACATATTAAACAAATCTGACAGAAATACAGGGGAAGTAGAAAAAGGCATATTCCCAGTTAAATATTTGAAAACCTCTTTTTTAGTATTTAATAGAAAAATAGACCAAAAAATCAATAAGATTAGAGAATATTTAAATAGCATCAATCAACCTGACCTAGTTGTTAATTATAGGGTACTAAACCTAACTGGAGAATACATATACACACAGGTACAGTGTGTGTGTGTGTGTGTGTGTGTGTGAGATATGTGTAGATGAAAAGTGATTTTTGTTTGTTTGTTTTGTGCTGGAAATCCATCCCAGCGTCTTACATGTTCTAGGCAAGCACTCTACCACTGAGTCACATCTTATTATTAGAAGTGGCCCCTGTAGGGATTGAAAAAGTCTTATACAGAAAGTTTTGGTATTCACAATTTTATTTTAAAATGAAAAATTACTTCGTTTAAATAGCCATATGATTAAATATCTCTTGTGCCAATACAAAACATGTTCTTGAACTTCTATAGAGGAAGGAATCCTATCTCAGACTTGTGTCATGTACATTTGTTTCATCCAGGGATGAAGTTGAATTTTGAACTCAGAGCAAGATTCACAGCCCCAGAGACACTAGAACTTAAAAAAAAAAAAAAAAAAAAAACTTTTCTGATATAAACAATCCCAAATAGAGTCAAATTCTTCCCCTTGCAATGAAGTAATTAAAGGAAATTTAAAGTCTTAGTATCTCCTTATTTCACTCCAAATGTGTAACATAAAAATAGAGTATCAGATATTGATGAGTATTATAATTGTAAAGCTTCTTCCCTGTTGGGCAACTGAGGTGAGACTACAAAACGTCGTGTTCACTGTCACTGTAACAATGATTTTGTGGATGGAAAGTACTTCCAAGGAGTTCTGGTTCAGAACTCTGGGGGAAGGATGTAGAATATTACCCACTGGACATCAGAAACACCGAGATCCATGGAAGATCTGAGTTGCAAATGACAAGTGACAGGCCTTAAATTTTGAGGATGCTCACCTGAGTTCTGCTTTTCTGTATGTTTGCTATGCACTATACTGTCTATAAATTTTAAACAAGCATCTTGGGGTGGGCAGGAATGAAGAGTCTTTATGGATCATGACTTGCCAGGCATCTCTGTGTCATTGAGATCCATCAGATGGCAGAGATGGCAGAGGGAACAGTGGAATGAATGGAGCTGTCAGTCTAGTACCCATTTCAATTAACTTCTGGAATGACTACAATCTCATTTTTGTCATATTGTGTTGAAAAGATTTTAGAAGATAACTTTCTCACTCATGTGTCTCAGGTTTGAGCAAGCAAAGGTATAAAGAAGGGGGGAACTCTCCCAACTCATTAAACTTAACCTTAACTTGAACTTAAGATAGCTAAGATCTTAAAATATTGCACTTGATTTGGAAGCTGTAAGCACATTTTTAAAAAAATCTCCTCAGTACTGTTTTCATAGGAAGGAGGAAAATAAGGCAAATATCTGGGTTATTGAATGGTCAGGAAAGTTAAAATCCTTGGGAAAATATCAATGAGTTGATTATACCTGACTTTCTTAAAATAATTTGTAATTTCACCTGGCTTATATTCTTATATTACCATAAACTCCCAAAATGCTGTTGGGTGGTTATTCCAAGCACAGCTGAGAGGTAATTTCATATTAACCAGGAGGTTGTTGAGTAATGATTTCCCTGAAATCAGTTGAAATAAATAGTACTCTACAGGTGCCAGTTATTTGTTATTGTTTAATCAAAATTGTCAGGACAGATATATTTAACTAAGAGCAATTTCACTGGTTAGGTCAGAATGATAGAACTAATGCAAATATATTGTGATTTTGCTATTTGTTTTTCACTTTGTTTGACTATTTCACACATCTTCCATAGTAAACTGTTGGAATCCACAACTGACAGCAGTGTTTCAAGGCCACACAGTTTATTTTAGTATTATCTGTCTGCAAGGAGGGTCATACTAAGTAGAAATAACTATGTCATTCTATATTTCTAAAGCCAAGACTTCTTCTGTTCACATGAATACTGGCCACCTATGCTCTTTCTAATTGAGGGCCCCAATGACACAAAACAGCAACATTTCCTACAATGCCTCTCTAAGGAAAATAGAACAAACAGGAAAAACAAAACTTAGAAAAAATTTCAAGAGAAGTTACATGGTATGCCTAAACACACACACACACAACAACAACAACAACAACAACAACAAAAACACCTACTTGAAATGTACACAAAATTTCTTAACCTACTTTCAAATCCCCAGAAGCCATGAAGCCCAGCAACTTTTTCCCAAGTGTTCCACAACTGGAAAAAAAATGGTGGAGAAAGAAGAAGGGAAAGAAAGCAGAAAAGTGCTATAAAGTTAAATTTGATGGGTCATCATTTCTGTGATGCTCATTCAAAGCCCACAATTCCTCTAGAGTATGCTCCAAGACCACCTTCATCAGGAAACACCTCTGACACACTATGGTTGCTTCCTGGGAATTTAGCCCTCACTGCTCCTTGGCTCTACACATCCAGTGACTGACTATCCAATAGGAACTCTGTGTGTTTGAGAACTCCAGATGCACGGGTTCTCGGTAAATGTATTCTCTGCCATGTCTCTTTTCTAGAAATAAATCTCATAACATAAGGGACCTTATCACACTCTTATTACCATAAACTCCGATTTCTGCAATGCCGTGGCGCAGTTGGTATCCAGTGAATACTCATAATTTGGGGAAAAGAATCATAAGCATTATGAATTAAAGATACAGATTCTCAGTCCCACACTACACCTATGAGTCAGAATATCTGAGAGTTGGACAAGAGATGGGCTTTTGAAGAAAAATCTCCTGGTGATTCTCGGGCATAGAAAAGCTTAACTAACAATCATATTCCTTTCTAGGATTTCATTCAGGACTTGTCTTCAGCATTAGAACTAAGTCAAAACCAGAAAGTAGATGAGAGATGATTTCTCACTGATCATTCCCAACTATTGCTTTTTGAAAACCAAGAGTCAAAGTCACCATAAATTTTTAATGAGTTCTTTCTCCCTCCTCCCAAAAAGAAAGATAGTTTTGGTTTGTAATCTGGATTATACAGATTTCATATAAATAGTGTATACACGGATTATCAATTTTCAAGAAAAATAAATTTGAATTGCTTAATATTGAATTGATAAGAATGTTTATCTGATGTTTAGTTTCTCCGAAGAAAACCAGTCAAGTGAAACATCTGATCCTTAGGACTCATTTAATAATGCTGAGTGAATGAAATCACTCTTTAATGTCTGAGGATCAATATTATGATCTTGAATTATCATTTTTCTTTAAATATGAAGGATTTTTAGTGAATCAAAAAGTTTTATTTGGCAGGATAAAGAACAAACTAGATTTTAGCATAATAGTTTTTTAGACTTGTAAGAACTATTCTCAATTGTTTATTTTCTGTGCTAATTTATTATTTATTATTATTATTATCATTTGGTAATTTATTCTCTTATGCTTCATTTATTCATCTCTAAAAAATTAAAGTCTGTTATTAGATAAATAAATGAAAATTATTGTGTGTGCATACTTGGGAGAAAATGTTTTAATTTATAGAACATTATATCTTTTCTGAAAATTAAGGAAAAACTAAGTTTCTTTAAAGACTATTCTAAAATTCAGTGTAATCAGGTTTATATCAGCTTTCCTTTGATTATCTCCCTCATCCTCACTCTGCTTGCTTGGCATTGATCCTCTCCATGTGCCATTCTCTTCTGGTACAAAAGCACAAAAGAACATAGCTGTCTATGACCAGCCACATTGAAAGCCTGGGGTTCCTGTAATTACATGTGACAGGAGACTATCGCAAAGCATGCAACTCTCCCATTTCTTCCTAACATAGTTTCATACCTAATTCTTAATAATTTGGAGTTAAAACATAAATTTGTCTTTTAGATTAATAATAATAAGTTGATGATTTTCAGAGTTCAAAGAATAATTTTTTCATGCCAATCACCATCTGAGGCTGTAAAAAAATTGATAAGCTGATTTGTATATGAAATATATAAGTGATATACTTGTATATATGAAAATACAAAAGACACAGGTCAGCTAATATAAGCTTGGGGAAGACTGAAATTGGGAAATTTATACTACCAGATTTTGAGAACTTTCAATAATCTGCAGTAATTAAGATACTATGATATTGGCACAAAGTTGGATAAATCAGTCAACGAAGTAGAATAAAGAAGACAGGATATATAATAACTTGATTTTCAAGAAAGGGGTTAATGAAATTCAATGAGAAAAGTCTTTCAAGAAATACTTTTGGAGCAAATGGGTATCTATATTAAAAATAATCTTTAGCTCTTATTTTGTGGCATACACAAATCCATTTTTAGATGGACTACAGACTTTAAAAGCTAAAACAAATAAGTTTCTAGAACAACATTATCTAGTATTATGGCTACTAACTGCATGTAATTATTGAACATTTGAAATGTCTCTAATCCAAATTTAGACATGTTCTAAGTCTAAACTAGGCATTGATTTTAAAGATTTAGAACAAACAAAGATGTAAACTAGCTCATTAGTAATGTTTATATTAATGAGATTTTGAAATAATAATATTTTGATATATTTGGTTAGATACTAAATTATTAAAATAAATTCATCTGTTTCTTTTTGCTTTTGTTTATTGCAACTGCTGGAAAATTTAAAATTGCACATGTAGTTCATGTTTGTGGTTCACATTACATTTCTGTTGGACATGCTGCTCTAGAAGAAAACAGAAAAAATAATATCATCAAAATCAAAATATCTGCTCATCAAAAGACAGACAAAGTAAAAGGACAAGCCATTGAATTGGAGAAAATTCAATATGCATAACTAACAAGAGACTTATATACAGAATAAATTAAAAACACTAATAAATAATTAAGAAGATAAGCAACCATAGGGAGAAAATGAGAAAAATATTTAAACAGATATTTCACAAAACATCTTTTATTGGTGCTTACAGTTGTTCATAATGATGGAATTCATTATCACATATTCATGCATGTACACAATATAATTCAGCCAATATCTTTTCCTTTCCTCCTCTCCCCAATCCCTTTCCTCTATTCTACTGATCTCTCTTGTATTTTTATAAGATCCTTCCAACATTGCTTTTCCTTTTTCCTTTCTAGCTTTTTATATATGAGAGAAAAAACACAGCCCTTGACCTTCTAAGTTTGGCTTATTTCACTTACCATAATATTCTCAGGTTTCATCCATTTTCCTGCAAAAAAAACATAACTTAATGTTTCTCTATGGCTGAAAAAATTTATTGTGTATATATGCCACATTTTATTTATCCATTTATTCATTGATGAATACCTAAACTGGTTCCATGGTTGGGTTATTGTGAATTGTGTTGCTATAAACATGATCACTATAGTATGATGACTTAGATTCTTTTTTTGTTTAATTTGTTCTTTTTAGGTATACATGATTGTACAATGTATTTTGACGTACACGGAGGGAGTATAACTTATTCTAATTAGGATCCTATTCTTGTGGTTGTATATGATGTAGAATTACAATGGGATAGGAAAGTCAGTAGAATAATTTGTACTTTAATTCTTTAAGAAAAATACTGAGGAGTGGAATACATGGGCCCTTTAGTAGTTCATCCTGGTCTTTTGTGGAAACTCCATACTGATTTCCATAGTGGTTGTATTAATTTACAGTCCCACGAACTATTTTCTCCACATTCTCTCTAGCATTTACTATTTTTTTTTTAAATACTGGTGATTGTACCCAAGGGTGTTTAACCACTGAGCCACATCCCCAGCCCTTTATTATTGTTATTTAATTTTGAGACATGGTCTCACTAAATTGCTTAGGGCCTTCCAGAGACTGGTTTTAAACTTAAGATCCTCCTGCATCAGCTTCCTAAATTGCTGGGATAATAAGGGTGTGCCACCATGCCCAGCCTATTGTTTGTATTCTTGATGATTGTCATTCTGATTGGAATGAGATGAAATCCCAGTGTAGACTATTATAAAATGACCAAAACACATCAGAAAAATATGCAGATGGAAGTAATCATATGAAAATGTGCTCATCATTATTTTGCATTAAATAAATGCAAGTTTAAAAAGAACAATGAGATACCATTACACATTGCTAGAATTGTTAAATTATAAAATACTGACAATAGATAGCAAGGATGATGAATGTTAAGAATGCTGGAGGGAAATGCAAATGTAGCTTTACTATATAATCTACCAACTTCACTCCTAAGAGTTTGTCCAAATAATTTAAAAACTCATTCCCACACATAAATCTGCATAAAATATTTATAATGACCTTCTTTGTAATTGCCAATATCTGTAAGCAATAAAGATATCTTTAAATAAATGAATAAATAAATTGTGGTATGCGTGCAATGAAATACAATTGAATGATAGAAAGATATAGTTCTCAAGCCTTGCGATATTTGGATGAATCATAAATGCATGTTAAGTGAAAGAAACTTATCAAAAATGTTTAATATTTTATTATTTATTTATATACCTCTAGAAAAGGCAAAAATATAAAGTAAATAGATCAACAGTTGCCAGGATTTGGAGTTGAACAGATGACCTAAAGTCATTATTTTGAGGTGGGGTAGCTATTGTACAGATAGTAAAGTGGCATGTATGGTAGACACATGTGTATGTCAAAACCCATGGAACTTGACAAAGAGTGAACCTAATGTGTTCAAACAAACAAAAAAATATTAGGGGGTAGGTTGGGAGAATCCCAGGATGAAATGTTACGAAAGAATTTAAGCATATTACAAATTGACAAAACAGCCTCAATGAATGAAATGGAGTAGGGGGAAGTGTTAAGGTGTCTGGAATGTAGTATTCTGTAAGAGTAAAAGTAAAAGAACTATGAATGTTCAATAGTTATTTCCCATGGATAAATTAATCAACAATTCTGAAACCACTATACATGTATGCTAGAGCTGAATAACTAAGTAAATGAAGAGGAAAGAGCTTTCTCACTGCAGGATTGGGAAATTACAAATAAACAATGGAATGAGACCAGAATGATCTATATGGTAATGAATTAGAGTTGGGTGCATCATGAACTCATTCAGCTTAATGTAGATAAAAACAGGTACATATGTGATATTTAGGAATGTGTATGTGGACAAAAATTCTTTACTCTGTCACCTGCAAAATCTAGATGGAAGAACATTCCAGTAGCAACTAGTACATCTGCTGACAGGTCTTGCTTTTTAATAACTTTTCCAATAGAAATAAACAAACAAATTTTTTTTTTAAAAAAACCTTTTTGGAGAAGAAAATAAAAGGACTTTTTGGAGAAATAGGACTAAAGCAGATATATAGAAAAATACAGATACAAATATAGGTTGTGTTGATAGATGGCATGGAATATCTTAAAAAGACATAAAGTAAGAAAGTGTAATTTTATACACACACACACACACACACACACACACGAGTACATCTAGAGCACATGGTAGCAAACCTGCAAGAAATCCCAGTTCCAATACTATAACAATTTGAACAAGGAAAAAACTAAGGTAGTATTGGATTATAACCCAAGTTTAAAAAATATATATGTAAATAAATAAATAAAAAAGACACACACACTTTCTTCATAGAATAATTGCAAATAATTTATGTAGATCTTCCCACTCAAGGAGCATAACTCCTTAAATATGGGCTATACATAGTGACTTCTGCAACATGGAAAGAGGCATAAACAAGAATACCTGTATAGAGGACAGCGGACAAATACCACCTCAGCCAAACCAAGGCTTATATCACCAGTGGTAAATCATGTTGATAACCTGAATCCTTGATACAACACTATGAGAATGACACTTTACCTCCTTGGTCATCCTCTTCCTACAGAGGAAAAGTCTACAAAAGACCTGACCAGTACTCCTCAAAATTGTCAAGTCATCAAAAATAAGGAAAGTCTAATATTTGTCATTATCTCTGTGTACTGCAATCCTGAATGAGATCTTATATCCCAAAGGAGATAGTAGGTAAATGCTAAAATAATTGAAATTGGGTATGAACTGCTGCTGTTAATAGTAATAGGGCTTGTGTCATCAATTATGACAAATGGACCATATTAACGTAAGATGTTAATAATGGGGAAATTGGATATGGGCTAGATGGAACACTCCATGATACTTTTGCAATTCTCTGTAATATTAAAAACAGTTTATTAAAAAATAAATATAGCCCTGCACCGG
Organism: Marmota marmota marmota; assembly: GCF_001458135.2. Lineage (NCBI taxonomy): Eukaryota > Metazoa > Chordata > Mammalia > Rodentia > Sciuridae > Marmota > Marmota marmota. The sequence goes on along the minus strand of NW_025999924.1, from coordinate 4,898,870 downwards.
CAAGGTAGACAGAACTGTGACCACCCACAGAGCAGGCCCAGCGGCCTGCTGAGGGGCAGAGCCGCCCCCCACCCCCCGCGCCTGCCAGGTAGGCGGAACTGTGACCACCGACAGAAAAGGCCCAGTGGCCCGTGGCGAGACAGAGCTTCCAATCACTCCTGCAAGGTAGGCGGGCCTGTGACCCACCGGCAGAAGAGGAGCAGCGGCCTGCTAAGAGGCAGAGCCGCCCCTTCCCCCTGCGCCAGCAAGGTAGACAGAACACTGACCACCCACAGAGCAGGTCCAGCGGCCTGCTGAGGGGCAGAGCCGCCACCCACACCCCACGCCTGCCAGGTAGGCGGAACTGTGACCACTGACAGAAAAGGCCCAGTGGCCCGCGGCGGGACAGAGCTTCCAATCACTCCTGCAAGGTAGGCGGGCCTGCGACCCACCGGCAGAACAGGAGCAACGGCCTGCTAAGGGGCAGAGCCCCCCCCCCTGCCGCGCGCCTGCAAGGTAGGCGGAACTGTGACCACCAACAGAACAGGCCAGACCTGCAACTGACAAACAGAACAGGCCCAGTGGCCTGCGGAAGGGTAGAGCCACCCCACCCCCCCCGTGCCTG
>NW_025999924.1:4885003-4896281 GCF_001458135.2 Marmota marmota marmota | reverse complement strand
CTGCGCAGGGGGAGGGGGCGGCTCTGCCTCTCAGCAGGCCGTTGCTCCTGTTCTGCCGGTGGGTCGCAGGCCCGCCTACCTTGCAGGAGTGGTTGGCAGCTCTGCCCCTCCGCGGGCCACTGGTCTGTCGGTGGTCACAGTTCTGCCGTGGGTGGGGTGGGGTAGGGGGTGGCTCTGCCCCTCAGCAGGCCGCTGGGCCTGTTCTGTGGGTGGTCACAGTTCCATCTACCTTGCCGGCGCAGGGGGAGGGGGCGGCTCTGCCTCTCAGCAGGCCGCTGCGCCTGTTCTGCCGGTGGGTCGCAGGCCCACCTACCTTGCCGGAGTGGTTGGCAGCTCTGCCCCTCCACGGGCCACTGGGCCTTTTCCGTTGGTGGTCACAGTTCCGCCTACCTGGCAGGCGCGGGGGGTGGGGGGCGGCTCTGCTCCTCAGTAGGCTGCTGGGCCTGTTCTGTGGGTAGTCACAGTTCCATCTCGGAACCCTTGTTCGATTTTAAACAATGTGGTTTCTTATCAACCTGAGGAAAGAGTACACCTGGCATGCTCCAGGAGCAACAAGGAAGCCCGTGCTGCCTCACACCAGCGGGTTGGTGAGGACAGCAGTGGCAGTCCTGAGGTCATGGAGGTAGCCACCGGCTCACTTGCAGGATGTGGTCAGAATTGTGTTTTTGTTTTCTCTAGGAATGATAGAAAACCATACAAAAATTTCATTCCAAGCATAGGAATGAAATCTGAGTTGGGTTTTAAAGAATCACTTTCTTATCTATGTGAAGAATAAACTTTGGTATGCAAGGGACAGAGGAAAACCAGGACGAGGTTGCTCTAGTTCCATGGGGGAAATAATGATGACTTAGCTTATGTTGTGGATGGTGGATGTCATTGGTAGATGGACATTGTCAGTTTCAGGATACTTGAGGTAAGAATAGGGTTAGTAGAGACTATTGGAGGTGCTAAAGTCCACCAGTCCTTTTTATATGAGCTGTTGAGTGAAACACATGTCATTTTCTATAATGGTGAGTGCTGAGAGAGGAGAAGGTTGAGTTCAGTTTTAAACATTGAACTCTGATGTGCCAAATATTATTGGAGAGAAGTCCAATAAACAGTCACATATGAGTCTTGAATTTAAAGGACAGATTGATACCAAAGACATACATTTAAATTTATCCATAAGTGGAGGTGGACAGGATTGGATGAGATTTCCTAGGGAATGAGAGTAGACAGAGAAGAGAGAAATCAGAAGACCCGAGTTTTGATAATTTCAATATTTGGGCTTAGGAAACAGAGAAGGTGTCAGCAAAAGAGACCATGAAGGATCAGGCAGCCAGATAAACTGGGAGAATATGGACTGCTGGGGTTAAGATGAAAGAAGGCAATGAAGGACTAGTCTCACTCTTGCTGAAATTTCCAGTAGCATGAAGATGGAAAATTGTCTATTGGATTTAGCAACATGGAGGTCACAATTGCCCTTGAAAAGAGCCATGTATAATTTTATTACATGTCCCCATTTGCAAAATGCTCATGGTACATCATGCGTGCCTAATTTTATATTTAGAAACTTCTCTCAGATTATTTCTATAAGTCAGGCAGATAACCACACAGTGAAGAAATCAGGGCAAAGCATCAGAGTGGCAAATAAGAGACCTACGTTCTAGTTCAACCACTTTCTACTAACAAGCTAAAGGCGCAGGCAAGTCATTCTGCCTCTCAAAGCCTTGGTTTTCTCACAAGTCAAATGAAGGGACTGGAAAAGATTTCATCTATTTACATTTGTGCAAAAGTTTAAGTGCAGAAGGCACATTTTGCATTTTAAAAAAGCAAACTAAAAAAATAAAAATAAACCAAGCTTTCATTTGATTATATTCAGTGGGGAGATATTTTAAAGGAAGGACCTCTGTCACCTGCAGTGCAGGCCCCCATCATCCCTACTTATCTGCTCACATTAACCATGCCAGCAACTGCACAGCCCAGCTTCCTTCCCTCTCTCCACCCACACACATACATCACATTCATCTCTCTGTTTGAAAAATCATATACCAGGGAACTGACAATTGGAAGCATGACTGGAAAGAAACAGCACAGTGAATTTTGGAAGCTGGAAAAGGTCTTTTGTGCTTTAATCAGACACATGAAGACTCTGAACATAATTCTTTTTTGTGCCTGCATTTAATTACCATAAATAAGAAATAAATCTGAAATTATTGTTCAATTCATTTTGTGCCACCATAGAGGAGGGAATTTACAGAATCCAGAAACCTCAATTATAAGTTACATCCAATCAGCATATCACTCTTTCTTAAGACTTCAAGGAGAACAAATTTGATGACTTAGTCACTAAACAAAGTAGAAAATAAACAAATGAGTTGGCCATGGTGAGACCTCAGGACACTGGGCTTTTATGGTGAACTGATGTTTTCTCATTCTGGAATGGACGATGCCTCAGATGACTCCTGGGTGCAAATTCTGTTGCTTGCAAGGGAAAGGAAGAGCACCATGGAGGTGACTTTTCTGATTGGCCACAATTCTCTGTGTACCTTCCTGTGCTAGTTACACAGAGCCCTTCCATGCTTTTAACGGGTGAGCTCCTTTGAGCGTGACCACTTTCTGAGGTCTTACTGACACTTTACAGATGAAGTAGAAGAAGGATCATTAGTGTCCTCTGGGAAAAGTAAGTGTGAGCCATAGGAAAGTCAGCAATCCTTTTTAAGGTGTTTGCTTGGGGAAGTGGGTGTGGTGCTGTGAGCTGCCAACTACAGACAGGAAATATGGGTGGGGATTGTTTAGATTCCAAAGTGCCAAATCATTAGGCCACAGAACATCCATATACCCCACTGAGCACTGCCTTTTTATCTAGATGCCTGCACTGGGACATTTCTTTACAGGAAACATATATTTGTTTTCGTGAAACCAAAAAGCAAATCCAAGCCAGGTCAGAATCCTTCCAGAAATGCTCCTAGACACATTTTAGATGAGGCAAGCGTTGGTGAAGCCAGGCATGACTTAGTTCCCTTGAGATAGAAGTAGGAGGAAAGACAAGACCCAGAAGGAGGCACATTGACCCCTGGAAGAGACTCTGCTTCCATCCTTGGAGTGGAATCTTCATGGATCTTCATGGATCTCCTCATGACATTGCCCTAAATTCTATTCTTTATTATACTAAAATGGCAGCCCAACTAAAGAGAAAAAAAAAAGCCAATTACTCTATTTCCTACAATACTCAAACCTAGTTGTTTCAATTACTTGAATTTGATTGGGACTCTTAGTCACTATTCTGGGTGTTTGAGAGTGTTAAATTCATGGCAAGTTTTTTTGTGAAGCTTTTTTTTTTTTTAACCACCATCTTCTTGCTACTATCTGGGAATAATACATTTTTGGGGGTTGCAAAAGATGACTTTGTGTTCCCTAAGTTTTCTGGAATACCTACTTATATGATACCCAAAGTTGGGACTTCAGCTTTTATTTAGATTTTGACTGGCTGGATCAATGATTCTTCAGTTTGTTTGTTAGTAAGTGATACAATTTTCCTGAAAGAACATACTAAAGAGAGCGATTACAGAAAACCTTCTCTGCCTTGTGTTTACCCTTACATATTTGGAAAACTAACTTTTTACGTTTGGTAAATCTCATTCCTCCATCCTTTGGTCTTTTTCCTGAAGCTTATGAGAAGCACATGGCATACCATGGATAGGTGCACAGACTGTCGAATCAGATTGTTAGTAATTTAATTCCAGCTTCCCTGTTTACAAAACTTTGATTATTTTGTGTAACCTCTCTGTGCCTGTTATTCATTTGGAAAAGAAGAGGACAATACTAAGAATAACTTCTTAGGATTGCTTGAAAATTATGTAAATTAATACATATAAAATCTTTAGAATAGTGCTTTGCACAGAACAATCACTCATTTTTTTTCAGTTGTAGTTGGACACAATATCTTTATTTTATTTTTAATTTAGAACAATCACTTTCAAGTAGAGCTAAATCTATGTGCCTCCCTAATTCCCGTTCACATCTCTTGAAGACTTGTAGCAGCTGTGTCATTAGCAACTTGTTTTCTCCACCATTTGGCTTTTCTGTAACTTTGTTATTATCACTGTGTTATCCCTTTAGCTTCAAAGCTCCTCAGCTTCTACCTCTACCTCAGATTCTACCTCTCCTCTAGGTAGAATCTGCATATGAGATGCATCCCTTTGAAAAGAGACCAGGCATGTTTACAAATCCCTCTATTATTTTTAAATAAATGGTCATAGAAGGCTAGAACAAACAGAGGAGTTTTGTGCAGAGAATTGAATGCAACCTAACATTCTACTTTTGAGAGCACATTTCCTTACTTTTAAAAGATTAATATTCATTTGTCTATTTATTCTTCAAACTTTTCGTGAGCACCTGCTAGGAAGACTGTGAGGCAAATTAAGAAATTATTACCAAGATATATAAGATAATCTATAGCTCATCTAAATCAATTGTAGATGAAGGGGAAAAAAGACTAAAGGATAGAGCAATCACCCTAAGAAATGAGTAAAACATTTAATAATACATTTACATTTGGCTATCTAATCCTAGGAATTATTCTGCTTTGCCTAAATTCGGAACAAGAAATACACTCCATTTTTTTCTTGTCACATTAGAGTGGTTGAATGTATTCTACATCAATTAAAGCACTGAGAACAAGTAGCTGTTAGACTCTTGCAAAATTAACATCACTATATCTCTGGACCAGTTCAAGAATTCATTTTCTCAAACATGACTCTGAGGTTGTATTTGAGTTTTCAAATTTAATTTTAGAAAGATTGCTACTGTGCAATAAAATCACAGGATTCTATGAAACATCAATCTTCACCTTTACAGGAGCCCACCAACATGTAATCACAGCTGGAAAGAAGACACCTTGAGGTCTTTCAATGAATGCAGTGTTGGACAGATGCATTGTGCCAACTCTCAAATCCCACTTGAAGTTTTGGAATTCATATTGCAGTTTAAACTAAGACTTTTCCTTTATTCGAAGGAAAAAAAAAAAAAACAAAGAAAAGTTTACATTCTCCGTAGGAGTTTTAAACTTCTGGAACTTCTAATAGCTCATATTAAACATCATAACAAATGAAATAGAAATGAATAAGAAACAGATGTATTACCCTGCTCTTGAAATATTTATGAATTTTAATATTAGGAATGTGGGAAATAAGAGAGCTGGTGAGAGATTATAAAATTGATCATGGCTATCCCACATTATCTTAATATCAAAGCGTTCTCCTTCAGTTAAACTTAACAGATTCATTTCTAATGAATCCTGAAGTTTAAGTTTACTCCAGGATCTTTAATATTACAACACTGTTAACTTATTTATGTAATAAAAACTTCTGTAAGGTTTTCTAAGAAAGCATGTATTCCTAGAACAATAATTTTCTTGTTAGTTCTAATTGATTACACATTTGGTATTGTTCTCCTTTAATCCACCTAATTGTTTACACATGATTACCCAAACTATACATGGACACCCAGCCACTTGGGAATTTGTGTGCATGATTTTCTGCAGCTGGATCCGCAAGATTCCCCCCTGTTTATGTCAACTATTTAATTCTTTTTTTAAAGCTATGAATATTTTATGAAACAATTGAGCTCAGTACTTATTTATATATTTTCAAAGCCACAGATTCACAGGGGGAACATTTGATGGCATTCTCATTGCTCACAGAGAAGTTGAGAAGAAGGAACATTTACCTTTCAGATTCACTGGGCTTGCTCAAACTCAAATGAACGTAAACAATGGAGACTGTAACATTACAGTCTTTATAGCTTCTGTGCTGCATGCTAGATGAGATTACTGCTGCTTTTCAAAACTATATAGAGCAATCATATTTTGTGAATGTAGATGCCCCTGGTAGTTTAGGTGCCAAGGATGGTCAGATGGTCCAGGAAGAACTTGATTCTCATAGGATCTTCAACTTAGCCTCATAGACCTTGACCTTCATGCTATCTTCCTTTCCCTGCAATTCAGATGTGGTTTAGAATCTTGGTAACATACAAAGTCCAAATCTGTCTGGATGAAAGGAGAACATATGGGCATCATGCCTGGAGGAACTGTGGACCACTCAGTTTAATATACTATTGAAGAACTTCTCTAAAGAGTAACTCAGAGTTCTCACTCTAGACCTATCTTCCCCCTTTCCTGCTTCTTTTAAAGCCCATTATATCTATAGATACCATATTTTTGTTTCTGAGTCTCTGCTCACTAGAAAGAACAAGTACCTTGTGAAGAACCCATTACCATATTGCACTTCTAGCCTTTCCAACACTATCTTTCTGCCCTAGGTGGCTGGACTTTGAACACTCTCCCCTGCATTTGTTCTGTTATGAGACCAGCCATACTTCAATAGCACTGTGGGGGTTGGAAGGATGGCAGATGTGTTCCTCTGACACACCAAAAAAATGCCACTTTGGCATAAGGATTATTTTGAGCCAGATGCAGTTGAAAAATGATAAATTCCAGGAGAGAAGTTCCATCTCCCCTTTTTCTTCCAGAAAGGAAGAGATAAACCACCATCTAAGAGATATCCTCCTTGTACAGGGAGGACATAACTTCCTTATCATTATAGATGGGGAGTTGGAGCTGAGAAAAATCTGCACAAACAAACCTTGCAGAGTGAACCTCATTTTCCTGGTCTATACACCATTAACCCAACCTCCTTTTTTTTTGTCATGTTTTCATAATTTATTAAACTTGTCCATTTTAGTGTATGTGCTTGACTTCAGCTTCTTTGGGTTTTCAGTTCCTAAGTAGTGCTCTCATGTCACATAAAAGTAAATTTGTATGTTTTTTAAAAATATTAATCTGTCTTGTGTTTAATTCTTAGGCCATGTCAGAGACCCTCAAAGTGTAGAGGAAAAATTTTTCCTCCTCTATGGCTTAAAAAAATTATTTTTCTTCTACTGTCCTAGAATCTGTAGTTGGAGACATGTTAAATTAGATTGCCAAAAGACAGATTAGCAAGAAATAAACAGTTATTGACATTACAATGCACATCACTTGAAAGAAGATACAATAAAGAATACCTCCAGAGAGGCTTTAGAATTGGACTTATATAGCATCTTCACACACACACACACACACACACACACACAATCTTTGTAGAAGAGGGTCATGGCAAAGTCAAAGAGTTTTAATCTTTTAAGGGCAGGAAATTATGGGAGGGAAATATACCGGGAAACTAATGAAGGAAGGTTTGTTTGTATGGGTCCATTTCTGTGCCGACTTTCCATCTATAAAACTTCCTTAGGAAGGGATTCATGGAGTCCTCCTTTTTCAGAAATTTCTGCCTTTGGTCAGATAAGGAAGCTCTGAGAAATGTATTTTGTTGTTGTTGTTGTTTGTATCTGTGAATTCCCACTTGCCTCCAGTTCAAAATAATCTTTATGCCAAAGTGGCATATTATGAGGTGGCATATTCTGCTTCCTTACAAATCATTGCCCTATTATAAAACTTTCCACTGTAATCAAACTCTCATGGTATCAGTTCTAAAATATTCCCATCTCTGTTTTGCCCATCCCTCCTACTTAGCTTTGTCTTTATATGTATTTTTCTATTTCTGAAAAAAAAATATGTTATTTTGTGTGTTTTACTTTCTAAACTGTTTTTAAAATTCAATTTGGATATTATCCTTAATGAAGTTCTTCCTACTTAATATGTCTGTTAGTTATAATCCCTTTCTTCTTTATTTTTGCCATATTCAACCTGGTCCTAACTTTTAATTTTATCAACACATCTGAAGTAGGTGGAGTTCAGAGTCAGATTATTGAACAATATTTTGGCTACAAAATTTTTCTTGCAAAATTGTAAGGAAAAAAGGATTTTTTCCCCATTTATGTGGTTTGGTTGTTTTGTAGGTGGTTAAGGGTGTATGTGTTCTCTGTGGCTATACTGAGAAGTGTCACATAGCCCTCCACATATTCCTGGTCCATGAGATTTTCAATAGTTTCTTCTCTCTTTTGGCAGGTGATGTATTCTTCTTTTAGCACTCTCAATCTCTGTTGTCAGTACATCTTTGTATGTAAAGCAGACTTCCTTCTGAGATTTGTTTTTATTGTAATGTTCACCTGATATCAAGATCACATGGGAAGGAGACCTGTAAATTGCTCAACCTCTGACCATTTGAGATTCCCCATATTTGCCAGAAGAAAATAGATTGACTAAGTTTGTTGGCAACTGCCACCCCTCCTATCACCACCTTTTTTCCTCCACCATCACAATTAGCCTGCCTATTTCTATATTAGCAGGCTTATTGTGCAATGCATTTATCCAAGTTGTTAACTCCTTGAAAAATTTGATAAAACTCATAAGATCCTCCCTCTAGAAAATTTACATATGCACATATAGTTATCAATTTGCATGCAGTTCCCAGGGGATTAACAGTCTCTGTGTGTGTGTGTGTGTGTGCACATATACACACAGTACACAGGAAATGCTGAAGTAAGCTGAGCACACATTCTAGAGGCACTAACAACATAAGGGACCAGCAGAAGTACTAAGTAATAGACCCAGGATGGGACATGTGAGCAGTTAACTTTAGCTAGAAATTATGAATAATTTGTTCCTCCCCACAACCTCTCCTTCAAGGGGTCAGTTGTTCACAGTCACAAGTCCCTGATGGCATTTGGTTTCCTGGTAAAGATCAAAAGACGAACTTGGCATTTGTTGAGCATAAATAGCATACCAGCCTCTCTACTGACCAGATCAATAGACTCATAACCATGTAAGAAATGTGAAGGCATGTCTGTAGAGGGCACAGCTGTGGTCCTGGAAAATGTCCAGTGTAAACAGTAAGGCAATGAAGGAGGAACGTGGTTAAAGAAGGAAGAGGGTGGCTGATGAATTTCACTCAAGTTTATCAAACTGATCCCTTTTACTTTTAGGGAAAATGTGGGCCTGTAATTCCTTACTTAGGGAGTTTTTCTTCTGTGGGAGTGGAAATGATAGATAATGGTTCTTTCCAAGGAGGTCCCCAGAGTAGATTTTGAATTTGTCCTTTAATTCTGACTGTGCCAATAGAAATGGCCTTTTCCCTGAATTAATTGCTAGAGAGATTAGTAATTACAGGACAACAACACTTTTTCAGTCATTCAACAAACATTTTGATTGCCTACTGAAGTCAGAGTCAGAAGAATGCAATGTGATTCTTAGTCTTGGGAACTTGCAGATGGATGGAGAGGACATACATAAATTCCTATTACAAATTGGGATTCTCTTTATGTCTCACCAGCACAGGTGGCTCATCTAAAACATATCTTTTATGACAATTGCTGACAAATTTTTACCAGAATATGTGATCCTGTCTCCAGTTTTTTAGTACAATATTTGAAAGACTTTTTTTAAAAAAAATACTTTTTAGTTGTCAATGGACCTTTATATTATTTATTTATATATGGTGCTGAGAATCGAACCCAGTGCTTCACACATGCTAGGCAAGTGCTCTATCACTGAGCCACAACCCTAGTCCCTGAAAGACATTTTTAAACTCATTCAAAAATGTAGACTGTTCAAAAGCTAAACTTTAGCTTTAAGTCTAGATAATCCTAAGTTGATTTGAGTGGTCTGTCAAAGAATTAGCTGTACTTCACACAAACACCAAAACCTCCCACTGTAAATAGTCTGGCCTGTTTTCACTAGCAACTGTCATTAACTACTGATCTGGAATAAAGTCCTACCGTGTGTGTGTGTGTGTGTGTGTGTGTGTGTGAGAGAGAGAGAGAGAAACTGCCATTCTCAAATACTTCAGGGAAATAGATGTAATAGCAATAGGAAAAAGAACAAGAAACACAAAATGATGAAAATTGCAAGGTATAAATGGGTCAGAAGGCCTGACTGGGTGCTATATAGGAATGGCTATATTTCATATTCAGCAAAAGTCAAGAGCACACCATACAACTTTGCCTTAATTCTTAAGGTGAATGTTTTCACAACATTGACATCAAGATGGTTAGTGAAAGGTATCATAAACTCAAGAATATTTTTGAAAACACCCCCAAAACAAGTGGTTTTCTATGGCATGGTCAAATTCTAAATTATCATTAAAGTTATTAACTGAACAATACTTTTACAGGATCACTTCATAATCTTGTGGTTGGAATTTAGGGAGTTTTTCTTTTGGGAAGATGGAGTAGAGACACATTTATCCACCTCTTCAATTAAGTGTAGTTAAAAACTGCAGACACTGTACATGTACTGTAACTGTAGACACTATGCATGTACCGTATGAAAACTCTAAAAGCTGGAGATGACCAGGTAGACTGACTAGGGATCTCAGAACTTGAAGCAAAACACAGTGATGAGATCTCTGTATATTCTTTCTACCTCATATAACCCACACTTGCAGCTGAAGAACCCAGTCACCTGGAAACTCTAATGAGGGCAGACAAAAACAAAAACAAAGCATTGTTATCTTAGGCAAAAGACTAGGAAAGGAGCAACTTGCATAACAGAAAACTTTTAAATAACTGCTTATCGAATGCAGCAGATCACCACAGGGGGAAAAAATTGTGAACACAGCCTTATCCAGATCAGGAAAATTGAGTGTTGAGCCTGGACCCTCATAAAATTGTAGCAAGATGCTTCAGCATCCACCTAGATAGTGTCAGGAAGACCAAATAGGGACCTTCTAACTGGTAATGAGAACTTTCTTGAACACTGTATCAGTGGAGAACTTGTTGGGAACTAAAACTCCAATAGCTGATCAGCAGTTGGAACAAGGAACTCTCCATCTTGGGGATCCATGGAGGCCAAATTGGGAATGGGGTCTACTTTAAAATAAGCACTCATCCTTTTTCCTGCAGGAGAAGTATTAATAGCAAAACAAAACAAAATAAACTTATAAGATTTAAATAACTTTGAGAACTTCATAATATGATAAAAAATACCTAGGTTTCAGTTGAAAAATCATTCATCACGTTAAGAACCAAGAAGACATCACATAGATGTCAACACAGAAATGCCAGATATTAGAATTGTCTCACAAAGATTTTAGAGAAATCATGTAAAACTGCATCAATGGGCAATCATGAGTATGCTTGAAATAAACAAATAGCAAAATGACATAGAAAGTCTCAGCAATTAGAACCAAATACAAATTTTAGAAACAAAAAAAAAATCAGTAATTGAAATACAAAGCTCAGTGGATGAGCCAAATAACAAAATAGGGAAAGAAAGAGAGAAAGAGAGAGGGAGAAAGGAAGCAAGAAAATTGAGAGAGAGAGAGAGAGAGAGAGAGAGAGAGAGAGAGAGAGAGAGAGAGAGAGA
>NW_025999924.1:4817737-4884978 GCF_001458135.2 Marmota marmota marmota | reverse complement strand
GAGAGAGAGAGAGAGAGAGAGAGAGAGAGAGAGAGAGAGAGAGAAAATATGAACACACAAAAGAATGAAAGAAAGAAAAAAAAGAAAAAGTCTCAGGAACCTGTGGGACTATAACAGAAGGTCTAACATTCTTGCCCTTGGCATTCAGAAAGGGAGTAGAAAGAGAGCAGGCTAAAAATGTATTGAAGAAATAATAGCTGAAAATTCCTCAAAATTCCTCCACTTTTTTTAGGACATAACTCTATAAATTCAAGATATTGAGTGAACCCCCAAAAGAATACATTTATACTAAAACACATAATAATTAAAATTCTAAAAACTAAAGGTAACTAAAGTATCTTGAAAACAGTCAAAGAAAAGCAGTACTCTGTATACTGAAGAAAAACTAATTTGAATAACAGTGAATTTCTCACTAGAAAACATGGAGGACAGGAGAAAGGGGTACACTATTTTTAAGTGCTAAACAAATTAATATCTCCTATTAATATGGAAGCAAAGAATTCTTAACAAAATACTAGGAAATAAAATTAAGGAATATATAAAAAAATTATTATATACCTTAGAGCAAGTGGGATTTCAGAGATATAATGCTTGCTGGTTCAATACCCCAAAATCGATCAATATAGCCCATCATAATAACAGACTAAAAAAAGAAAAATGATAGATTTATTATGTAGCTAAAGTAATAAACATTCAGTAATATTGACAGAGATAGACATATAGATCAGTTGAAAGTTAACAGAGAGCCCCAGGAATAGACTCAGGTAGGTCTCACTGATTTTAATAATGGAAAAAAATGCAATTCAATAAAGGAAAAATAGGTTTTCAATACATGCTACTGAAGCAATTGGATTTTCACAGTCACATTCATATCTATATGTATACGTGTGTATATGTAATTTCATTAAATATAATGTTTTGATGGACAAGAATGAGATGTTGTTAGTTAAGACACTTTCATCTAATAAAGAAAATCTCTGAGTTTAAGGCAAAACCTGGCACAACAAATATACAGCATTTTCAGCCTTTACAGTCTTTGCAAGTGGCCAAAGGCCCAAACAGAATCTTCCTCACACTCTATACATAACTCAACTAGTGTGTCATCAATTTTATACTTAAAAAACTTAGATTACTGCTGTTTTGCATCCACATTGAAAGATTTTATATTTGGAGAAGTTTAAATATTTATTATATTTATAAGAAATACTTATTTTCCAGCATTAGTTTCCCTCATTTACAATCCCTTACTCTGTGAGTTAAATGGGCTTTGCTGGATTGCCTGGGAATTTAGCTAGTATTTGTGAGATTGTTTATAAGATAAGATGCACTCCCAGTTCCCAATACCCCAGTTGCAATAAAACTCTGTGAACACAATAAGTATTGTCAACTCAACTATTCAACAAACAATTGGAGAAAATATTAACAATTCAGCCTATTCTTTGAGCCTTAATTCTCCTTTCCTGAATTACAGTTTTTCTCTTTTTAATTTGTTGTTCACTCCTAAGGTAAAGCTTTGTTTGTACTAAATCATATTAAATTATGAAATCTTTGGTTAAAATAATGGATTAAAAAAAAAGTTACAAGTGTACCTGTCCAAATGATGTGAGGGAGGTTGTCTATCATCCCCGGATTAGTCTGTTTGCACATGATCTTGAGGAGCATGCACTCCATTTGTGGAAAGAAATTCCCAATTCACATTTTGGAGTGATTCATCAACTGTGTTTAGCCTACAAGGGCATTTCCAAAGTTTGCTTTCAAATGCTCTGATGAATTTCAAAGGCAAGACTGGTGTAATTCCTTGGCTGTCATTTACTTAATGATGAAATTTGCACGCTAAAATTAAAGTCCCTTTCTCTGAGAACACCCTGACTAAGGGCAGGCAGGTCACCTGGACCAGGGACAGCTTTCATTTCATACCTGTCCAGGAGCAGACATCAAAATGCAAATTCTAATACAGGCCTGAACCTACAAAGGACTTAAGTTGCTTTTGTTGACAAGGGCCAAAGACGTCCAAAGGACTGTGAAGGCTACAGAAGAGAGATATTATTAATGATAAATGTAAGAGAAAACTGCAAACCTTGCCAGCCAAAATAGGGATCACATATTTAAGAAATACACATTGAAGATGTACTGTCATTAAGTAATGGCTCAGTACTCTACAATCAAATTGAATGTTACAGTTCATAATGTTCTTCAAGCAAATATTTAGTATCTTGCCACAAACTTTCAACCTTATGAAGCATACCTGACAGCAATAATAATTCTTATTTTACAAAACATTTGTGTGTCTGACTAAAGCCTTTTAATGAATGATTCAAACTTGAAGTGTGACCTTAAAGACACTGAATGTTGAGGGTTTGGCTAAATGCTGTTCTATCAGAAGAGAAAAAGAGTGTGTCACATTACCACAATTGTGTCTATTCCATGGTAAACCCTTAGCACTCAAAGTAAAACAACAACAACAACAAAAACAACTCATGAAACTCCATCATCTCCAGTGCTTAGATCATTAATTTGCAACCTTAAAAATTGAGTTGCTAGTTCAAAATCCATCCCATTAAACTAGATGGCCTTGCACAAGTCATTTTAACTTATTAGCTTTAATCTTTTTCATTTTAAAGATGATAACCATGAAAACAACTAATCCCACTTGACTGCACTCAATTTGTAGTAAGTAATTTGCAATTCAGAGAGAATGATCAAGGTGATTGCTCATTCAATTCCATTCAACAGGCATCTTAGGAATATCCACCATGAGCCAGACACTATTTTCAGCACTGAAAATTTTGTACTGAGCAAAATACACAAAGACCCTGCTTTAGAGCTCAAATTCTAGAAAATAAAATCATTATATATTTGTAAAATGATGATAAATAAAACAGAGAAAGAGCTAAGTAAGGAAAGAAGAAAGTATTGTAGGGTAAAGATAGATAAATAATAAGGAAGACAGGAAACTCTGATCAATAAGATAATATTTGAATGGAGTCCTCTCAAAAATACAGAAGCAACCATATGGATATCTCAGAAAACAGCTTCTTGGATAGAGAGGTCAGCAAATGTAGTGGTCCTGTGGAGGCCAGTGTGGTGAGAAAGTGAGCTGTTCAGACCAGTAGGACCAGATGCACTGATGGAAGGATTTGGGATTTTATCTTGAGAAGCCATTTAGGGGATTTTAAGTAGAAGAGTGGTAGTGCTATGATTTAAAGATGATTCTTTCAATTTATATATTATATATTTCTGTATTATAGGAATACAATGTGATTTACATGTGTAAATATAAATTTATTATTTGCTACTTTAAAGATGTAAAGATGAACAGATAAAATTCACTTTTCTAAGAAACAATCAGAATGTATGCATTGTTTTTCTCTCATGGGGGGAGCAAAATTAAAAGACCGTTTTTCATCTTATTTATATAAGCATATATCAAATAGTATTAACTATTTTCAAAATCTTGTGCAGCCATCAATACCATTCACTTCCATAGCTCTTTTCATCTTATAAAATTGAAACGTTATACCCATTAAACAAAAACTTGCCATTTTTCCTCTCCCTCTTCCAAAAATGCGGGTGCAAAAGCATCTTCATTTGATGTAATCCCAGTTGCCTGTTTTTGCTTTCATTGCCTCTGTTTTTGAAGTCATATGCAAAAGAAAAAATCAATTTCCCATACTAATATCAATGTCATGAATTGCTTCACCTACATTTTCTTCTACTGGTTTTGTTCATTTTAATACCATATGTTATTGTTTTTATTGAGTTATAAGACTTCCCTAATTATTCTGGATATCCATCCTTTATCAGGTGTGCAATTCAAAAACAATTATTCCCATTCTGTGGGTTGACTCTTTACTCTGTTGATACAGTCTTTATTTTGTGTGTGGGGGAGATACTAGGGATTGAACTCAGGTGTACTTGACAGTTGAGCCACATCCTCAGCCCTATTTTGTACTTTATTTAGAGACAGGGTCTCACTGAGTTGCTTAGCTGAGGCTGGCTTTGAACTAGAAATCCTCCTGCTTCAGCCTCTGGAGCTCCTGGGATTATAAGCATGCACCTCTTTACCCAGCTGTTGATATAATATTTTAAAACAACTTTTTCATGTAATCTAATCTGTCTTTTATTTTTTCCTTCTTTTTTTCCTGTTCTTTTTATGTCACATCCAACAAAGCAATGTCATGAAGGATTTGACCTGTGGTTCTAAAACTTCTATATTTTTAGGCCTTACATTTAAGTGTTTGGTCAATTTTGAGTTGATTTTTGTATGTGGTATTAGGTGAGGGCCCAACTTCATTCTTTTGCTTGTGGATATGTAATTGCCCAGCACCATTTGTTGAGGTTGTCATTTCCCATTTAATGGTATTGGTATTCTTTTCAGAAATTATTTGTCCATATGTGTGAGGTCTTATTTCAACAGAAGTGGATATTCTGTTGGCATATCTGTCTATCTTTATGCCCAGACCACAGCATTTTGATTACCATAGCTTTGCAGCAAGGTTTGAAACCAGGAATTGTGAGCCCTCCAAATTTGTTTTTCTTTTTCAAAATTGTTTTGAGTACTCAGGGATTCCATATAATTTCTTTAAGATCCTCTACTAATTTTAGGATGGATTTTCTAATTATGTAAAAAGCAGCACTGGAATTTTGATGGGAATTGTATTAAATCTGTAGATAATATTGAAATTTTACTCATATAGTCTATCTACAACATGAGATGTGTTCCATTTCAATTTCTTTCAGCAAAATTTCATAGTTGTCATTGTATAGTCTTCTACATCTCTGGTTGAAGAAATTCCCAAGCAACTTAGCAAAGCCCTAAGCAACTTAAGCCCTGTCTCAAAATAAAGGGCAAAAAGGGGTGGTGATGGAGTTCAGTGGTAAGGCAATCCCGGGTTAAAGCTCTAATACCAAAAAACAAAACAAAACAAAATAAAACAATCCTAAGAATTTTAGTCCTTTTGATGCTATTGTAAGTAGAATTGTTTTTGTAACTTCCTTTCCATTTTCAGTGCTCAATAATTCTGATTGTGTATATTAAAATAATGAATTGTAGGATATGTAAATTATACCTCAGTTGAAAAAAAATATTTTACCAGAAGAGAATGGATATAGCACGGTGGGGGAAGGAAGGAATTAGGGAACTACTGAATACTGCTGGGAAGAGATAAACTTGTCTTGGACCAGTGTAGTAGGAGTATAGGTGTTAAGATATGGTAAGATTCTAGACTTATTTTCAAGAGTAAAGCCAAGGAATTTTCTCATTAATTTTGGTCTGAGTGTCTAGAAATATGAAATTTTTTTATCCATTTGGGTATGTTATGGTTTGGATATGAGGTGTCCCCCAAAAGCTCACATGTGAGACAATGCAAGAAGGTTCAAAGGAGAAATGATTGGATTGTAAGAGTCTTAACCCAATCAGTGAATTGATCCCTGATAGGATTAACTGAGCGGTAGCAAGAGGTGTGACTGGTTGGGGGCATGGTTATGGGTTATATATATGTTGTATATGGAGCTGGAGTCTCTGTCTCTGCTTCATGATCACCATGATGTGAACCTCTGCCACACTCTTCTGCCATGATGTTCAGCCTCACCTGAAGCCCTGAAGAATGCATCTGGCCTTCTCCGGACTAAGACCTCTGAAAATGTGAGCACTCAAATAAACTTTTCTTCCCCTACAGTTGTGCTGGTCAGATCCTTTAGTCATAGCAGTGAAAAAGCTGAGTAAAATAGGGTATAATGTTGAACAAAAAAATTGAGTTGGTCAGAAACAGAGGTTTGTTTTGGACATAAGCTTGAGATGCCCGTTGGACATTTGTGTTAGTCAGACTTTCATGGCTATGGCTAAAATACCTGAAAAAACAATTCAGAGGAGAAAAAGTTCATTTAGGGCTTATAGTTTCAGAAGTTCAGTCCATGGTCAGCTGGTTCCATTATTCTGGGCCCAGGATGAGGCAGAATGTGGTGGAAGGGCATGACATGGAAGGGAAAGCTCTTAGCTCATGACATCCAGAGAGGGTGGAGAGAGAAAGACAGGCTTCAGGGACAAAATGCAAGCCCCAAAGGCACCATCCCAGTGACCTACTTCCTTTAGCCATATCCTATTGGTCTACAGTTGCCACTCAGTACCATAGTCCTTTCAAATTATTAATCTATTAAGTGGATTAATTCACTGATTATGCTATAGCTCTCATAATCTATTCATCTCACCTTTGAATATTCCTGCATTGCCTCAGACATAAACTTTTGAGGGGACACCTCAAATCCAAACCATAACACCATTCAAACAGTGATATACAATTAGCAGCTATGTATACAGATGAGGACTCAGGGGAAAGATGAATGCAAGAAAGAGAAATCTGGGTATCTACACTGTATGGATGGTCTTTAAAACTGTGAGGTTAGAGGGAATCACTTAGGAGGTGAGTTTAGATAGAAAAGACCTGAATAAATAAATATTTAATCCAGTTTTGAGGAGAAAGAAGAAGCAAAAATGATGAGACTGAGTGGCCAATCTGGTAGAAGAAGAATATAGCACAAAGGATGGCCTAGAAATCATATTAAAAAGTGATCCTAGCTGGGCATGGTTGTGCATGCCTCTAATCTCAGCAGCATAGAAGGCTGAGACTGGAGGATCACAAGTTCAAAGCCAGCCTAACAACTCAGTGAGACCTGTCTCTAAATAAAATATGAAATAGGGCTGGGGATGTGGATCAGTGGTTGAGAGTTCAATCCCTGGTACCCCTATCCCCCCACACAAAACCAACTAAAAAGTGACCCGCAGTGTCACACCCTGTAGGTATGTCAAGTAAGATGAGCTCTGAGCAATGACCACTTGATTCAGTAGCACAGAGGTCACTGGAAACCCAGGAGTATTCAGAGCAAAAGGATAATTTTACTAAAACAAGAGAGAATAGAAGGATTATTATAAGTGGGAATATGAAGAGAAGCAAAAAGATGGGCTTGTAGACATGGATGCACAATCTTCTTTTAGGGCAGAAGTAATAACAGTCTATTTGTGTGTTAATGTGAAGAAGCAAATCAGTAAAGAAAGAAAAGTCCAAATTCAGGAAAAGAAAATCTGCTAGAGTGTCACTCATTATAATTAAACAAAACAAAACAAAACAAAAAAACCTAGTGCGTAGATATTTTAGAAAAAAAATAGAAGGAAAGCAAATATATGTTGTGTCCTTTGAAAGGATTTTTCTTGATTGTTTTAGGGAAGTTATCTGTAGGATGGGTAGACTTACTTGGGTTGTTCAGGTAGATTTTTTTTTCTCCAGACTTCATCTTCTCACTGGAGATGTGCTCAACATGAAATAATGAGACATAATTTGACACAAGGTGAAAGCAAATAGCAGCATGTGCATGGGGTTGAGATAGGAAACCAAGGGGATGCAGATGCACCGGACAGAACATGGAAACAATACAGAGTGCCTCAGGTGATGCTTCTTGTCAGTGAACTCAGCTGAGGTGGCAGGAGTCATCTTTCTCAGAACCTAAACTTCAGACTATTCTCAGAGTTGCTGCAAACTGTTCATCAAACATTTCCTTAATAATTACAAAACCTCAAGCCCTTCCCAAGAGTCAAAATAAGGCAATGGCTTAGAAATCACCATAAAGGTTCTTGGGTCATCTATTTCTGCATTTCTTTCTTATTTCATCTGTGGAGTTAGATTCAGTCTTTGATTTCAGATGAGGGAATTGCAATGCTGAGCTCAAATAACAGCCTACTTGCTCCAGGAAAAGCCCTGGGAATGTGCAACATACTTCTGAAATGTGCAAGGATCCCAGCACCTCTGTCACTATTCTCCAAAGGATTTGCAGGCCCAACCAATCTGTAGACTCAATTTATTATCTTCCATAATAATATTGTGTACATGCTCTAGGAGTGGCTTCCTATGGGGTGAGGAGAACTGGCCCTCATTGTCCCATTTTTTATACCTAATGATTACCTTTCCCTTAACAGATGTAGGTTTTCCAGGGAGAGGTCATTGACCCTTGTTTAGCAACCTGTCTTAGGTATGGATCCACCACCTTTAGTATTCCTTAGATAGATATATGTGAATAGGTTGAATGTTCAAACCAAACTTCACTAAAGAGTTAGGTAAACCAAAAGGAAGTAACCTAAAATATAGCAAAGAGAAGTAACCTGGATAATCTGGGCTAGAAGATAGCATTCAATTTTCAAATGGAGTTCTAATATTCTCTACCTAACTCCTAGACAAGTGTAAAAATTTAAAAAAAAGGAGGGAATATCTTTAACTTATTTCTCCTCAAAATATCCTAACGGCCTTTTGTAGTCAGACTGATTGAGCAAAATCCCGAAAGCTTTGAGAATTCACTATGTCATCTGCCTAACATCTATTTCTTGGGTAACTATCACCCTAGGTACACCAACAAGGATCAAGTTATTTTAAATTTGTCTACCACTAGGAAGAAGGGAAATTTATAAAGATAAAGTACCTATTTATAAAGATAAAGTACTTATTCCAAATTCTTATGCCACCTCTGTAACATCAGTACCCCCCCCAACAACTGTCTTTCCCCTTAAAAACAAAATTAGATAGTGGGACAGTGGGACAGCAAAGATCCCAGTTATCTCTCTACCTTTGATGGCCTGTGGATTCCTGTTAGCCCATTAGTCATACCCTGGTGGTTACTTCATCCTAGATATTCAAAAAGGGAGTGTACCTTGCTAAGTTGTACCTTGCTAAGTTCTTTTCTCTTTCCTTTCCTTAAGGAGCTTTTAAGAGTTGATCATTAAAGATAAGAGGGACACTAACTTGCAATTGGACCTGTGAGTTTTGTTTGCAAACGTTACAAAAGAGTAATGATACTATTCTAAATTACTAAATAATTTTTTTTTTCCCTGATCCTACCACAAGTTATGGACAGCTATGCTTTGAAGGCTCCAGAGTATCAGTCAGATACTTGGGAGAGCGGTGGAAGCAGTGAGCTGCTAGTGTTCTTTAAATTCCAGTAGATGTAGTAATATGCAGCTGGGAGTTGTAATTCCTGAAAGACATAGTGGTATTAGAAGGAGATGGTTACAGCAGATGAAAAACATGGTTTGTTTTACATGCAGCAGAACCACAGGCAATTAGGCTTATGAGCCCATGTAGAACATGGACAGGAACATCCCTGGAACTCCAGGAGTTTCTAAGAGAAAACATTTATAGGAGGTTAGATTTCCAAATAAGATGCAAATATGGAAACCACAGAACAAAAGATCATGCTCAGAAATATTTCTTTGCCTACAGTGGAATTGAGGATACAAACCAGTTAGGAGGTTGGCATAATTATCAACATGAAAGATTAAGTCAGTCTCAATTATGTTAATTATAGAAGGATTAAGTTAATTTGATATGTTTAAGTGATACAATTGAGTTAGAATTGACAGAAGCTGGTGATTGATTTGATATGGGGTGTGACTGATTATATATGCTAAGGGAGAAGGCCACCTCCAGGATGATTCTCAAGGTCTCACCTGGGATGTCACAAATGAGCAATGCCCTTCACCACCCCTGCAAACCACATGCATTATCCTTGGTTTTGCAATGGCCTTCTCAGAGGTGGGGCTTGCTTCCACAAGAAAATAAGCTTTGCTCTGGAGATGTCATCAGTTTTGTTTCTTGTCAGACAAAATTTAAGAAGCTTAGAGGACCAGCTGCACTTCAGATCTAAACTGAACCTTGTGCATCTAGTCCACTCTCACAACCTTTGTCTCTTAATTTAAATATCAGCAACCAGGTTCTTAATTAAACAAACAAACAACAACAACAACAACAACAACAAAAAACCACTCAAATCTAAAGTGCCTTAAGAACTGGAGTCAAACAATCCCCCTTTCCCATCCCTGAATCCTGTTACCTGATTCCAGTCTCCTAAGGTGACCATTTGCTTTCCTGCATGTTTACTCTATTTCTATCCCTGGAGTCCCCATCCCTTGATTTTTCACCCTACTTCTGGGAAGTCTCCTGAAGCCCCCACTCTTGACTCTATTGCAAATAATTTGCATAATGTTTAACTTTGGTCATAGTCTCCTCATGTCATGCCACCTGCCTCCCTGCTTCTCAGCCAGTGTCTTGCTATGATGTCTCTTCAAGTGTCTTCCCATCAGAAGGTTTTCTGGTCTGGTGGGTTATTTCCTCTTCAATTTGATGTAGGCAACAATCATACCTTAACAGGTACTCTGGAGTGTTCCAAAGAATTGGCCATCTTGGCCTTTTCGGTTTCTGTTTGGGGCATAGCAACTGAAATCCACATTTTTCAAGGGTTCAGACTTCTCCAGAGAAAAATCTAAGCTAAAAAGAATAGATAAAATCTTAGATTTTGAAAGTATATTATAGATGTCATAGTGAATTTGAATATTTTGATTTGTAG
Organism: Marmota marmota marmota; assembly: GCF_001458135.2. Lineage (NCBI taxonomy): Eukaryota > Metazoa > Chordata > Mammalia > Rodentia > Sciuridae > Marmota > Marmota marmota. The sequence goes on along the minus strand of NW_025999924.1, from coordinate 4,874,595 downwards.
TAAGATTCAGTGAACTACTTTTAATTCATTTGGGAAAATTTGTATTTAAACCTCAAGTTTTAAAAACTTTTAAAAGTTCCATCTCTTGACTCTTTCAGGACAAATTTAAGTATGTTGAAATTTAACCACAGTTTCTCGACTTTGACTGCAGAATAGTATCATCTGGGGAGTTAAAAAAAAATACTAGTACAGGGGCCCTGTCATCAGATAGTGATTTTAGTCTAGGAGGCATACTGAGCACTGGAAGTTTTAAAAGTTCCCCAGATGAGTCTAACGTGTAGCTAAGTTAAAGAGTAGTAGAAATTCAATTAATAATATTTGATAGAATTATTAAAAATATTAATTATATATGTGGATTTGAAAAATACAGAAAAACAATTTCATATGACACTCAGAAATAACCAATTTAGGTTTTAGGTATTTATTATATATACAAGTTGAAATTTCAAGAAATAACTAACAGTGTCAAGTTATATTTTGTATAATTTGTGATAAAGAGTGAACTGATCCAGTCGCCAAGCAGGCAAAAATATTAAGGAAAATTTTAATGGAAATCAAAACTTACTATGTAATGTGGCTCGATCAGCTGCCCTACAGAGCTTTACCTCCTCTCCGCTACTCTTTGTTACCACCCGGGATGGGCCCAAAGATCCCCAACAACTCTTCCAGTTTCTTCACTCTCTATTCCATTCTAGTCCACAGAGTCTTATTACTTTCCTTCACTCCCTTTTCACCCCTTCCCATGCGATAAGACCCTCCTACAACAGATTACTTCCGCTTGTCAGATCTGCCAGAAAACCAATACCAATACTCCATTAAAACCTAAACCTTTCCCTTCTCATCAGGCCCGCGGTCATACCCCAGCTGCAGACTGGCAGATTGATTTCACCAACATGCCCAGTTTTATCAAGGTGTAACTGGTGTGCAGGACCCTGCACATAGTTGGCGCGTACAGTTTGGGCATGTGCACACGCTGGTGTTCCCATCACCACCCTCCAACAGCGTTCCCATGCCTGGGTTCCTGGTGAAGTTGTTTCTTCCTGTTGCTCACATCTACCCCTACCTGAGTTACCTTCAGTGAGTCCATGACTGTCCTGGGAGGCAACCTGAGCTCTCCTTGGGTGAGACGTTGGGTGTGCTCTGGTCCAGCCCACCTGCTCTATCGTCACTCTGTCTTCTCGGGTCTGAAATGCTCTCTAAATCCTTCCTTTCCTCAACTTCTCCATCCTGTGTGGAGGTTGCCCTGTTATGGTGATCCACATGCCCTGCTTCTGAAAAACCAAGGTGCTTCTTTGGGTCCTGCCCGTTTGCCAATAGAAGAGAGAGAAGCTTTGGTGTCATAAGCTAGTTATAGGCTTTGATAGAGTTTCTGCTTTTCCTATGTGTGTGCATGTCTGAGTTCAGTTTTAAGTTCCCAGGGGAAGAAGTCACCATCTTCTGACGGCAGCTGGAGTGTATGTAAGTACCACTGAGACTCGCTGCTCAGACCAGTGGTTAGCTGGAGCATCTGTGCCAAGTGTGATAGCATGCACTTAGTGTGTCCACCTTTAAGTTTACACAGGGCTCCAGAGGGCCTCCCAGTTTTTTAAGAATTCCAAGTATCAGTATTTAAAGTTGAGGTGTTTCACATAAAACCTGGAGAGATCTGACTGCTCTCAAAGGGAAATATGGTAGCTGGTATACCCAGGTAGGAGAAAGTTTGAAGAGCAGCCTTAATAGAGAGGGGAGGGAGCTAGATTGGACTAGGAATGAGAGTGGAATTGAGGGTGTTAGGTGCAGGACAGGCTGGTCTGCAGGGCCTGCAGGTCATGCCAAACAAAGTTAGCTGCAGAATGACCTGGCCTCTCAAACCCTCTGTCTGGTTCTATATCACCTGTTTGCTTCAAGCCCAAACGCCCAAGCCCCCGCTCAAGGCTGAACACTCAACCCCCTGCTCAGGGTTGAACACTTAACCCCCCTTTGGCCAACAAGGCAGCTTGTAGACCCAGAGACCCCATTAGATTTGGGCTATAAAAACTCCCTGTGCCTGTTCCTTCCCCCTATCATAAAGTTCATTCTGATTCAGGTGGGTAAAATTTCTAATCAAGCTTTTAACCAGCTTCTCCTCAGGAATTACCAACTCCTGGCTACTGATGATACCTCCAGTCAAGACCTATGCCAAATGGACTGACGTCATCATGGATCTGTGGTGGCAAGGAACCTTTGTTGATACTGGTCTTCTCTGCCCTCCTGTGGGGGCTCCTTATTTCCCTCCTCTTCTCCCACACCACCCCATTTCAGCAGGAAGCTGCCAGAATGAGTGGACGCCCATTCTCATTTAATAACAAAGAGGGGGGAATGTTGGGAGTCGCCCCCCGCTCCAAAGACTAACTTCCCCATCCCCCAAGAAGAGCCATCCAATGGTGAGCCCTGCTGGCTCACCTGATCCTACCCATCAATCAGACTAGCCTCTGTTGGCTAACCTGATCCTTACCCTCCAATCAAAAAGCACCCCATGCCAACTGTCAAACCACCCCTGGCTCTCTAAATATGTAGAGCTTTTCCTCAATAAATGGGCATTTGCTCTGACAAGCCTTGTTCGTTCTTTCAGCAACTTTACATATATTAGCTCATTTGATTACTTTGACAACCTTTTGCATTCAGTATCACCCCCCCCCATTTACAAAAAAGAGTTATCAGCATTTAGAGATGTTGAATCATTTATGCAAAATCTACCAAGTGTCAGAACTGTCATTCAAACTAAATACTGGACAGTGGACATTCCCTTCTCACCCTGCCTTACTACATCAGGTCTATATAAGAGGGAAGTGAGCTGACAAGATCATAATTGTGGTGGAGTTTAATAGTCTTCTTTCAAAGTCCCAGAAACTTGTAGTTTATTAGATGCTGATCAAATTTAGAGCAACTGACTCATTCTAACCGTATTCACAAGACACACATATACAAAAATGTCCATGCACTATTTAAAAACTGTTACATAGATCAGAGCATTTGTGTTGGTCTTTTGTCTCTTAAAAAGAGTTACAGCATGCTATCAAATTATCAAATGTTTGCTTAGTAAACTAGATAATTAGTATGTTCTATCATTGATCCATAGAGAGCTTGATGCTTACACCTGTGTTGTAGAGACATAATCACTGTGAACTCATGATTACCCCTGTTGAGCATCAAGACATTTTTCCTCTCTGAAGAGTGTAAGTTCACAAATTCTTGTGCTTTGATATTTCCATCTATAGTCTCCATGCAAAGCTCCTGAATTTTCTTTCTCTGCTCACACTATTCTGTTAACATGGATGTTTGGCTATGCTCCTTTTATCTCTATTAAGTCTTAATTAGATTTCTGGGGGCTGCTCTTCTTTCTTTATCTAATGGGATATCCTGTTCCATGAATCTGTGTTTCTCAAATTATATTGCTTGCAAAATCTGCCTAATTATTTGAGGTGCTTGGGGAAAAAATGTAGAATCATGGGATCCTCACTGGAAATACTAAATTAGAATCTCTGATTTGAGGCCTGAGAATCTAATTTTATGGGAATACCTGGGTTACATGCATGCAAATGATGAGATAACTTCTGTCAAGACCTCATCTGACCTACAAAGAGTTGGTAATACTGGTTTAACCCTGAAGAAGTCATCTTATTTCCAAAAATCTAGAGTTGCTTTTAAAATAACACCTATCGACTAAGTATAGTTATAAGTTAACTCAAGTTAAAAGTAAGAGGAATCTAGGCTGGGGATGTGGCTAAATGCTACAGTGCTTGCCCAGCATGCCCAAAGCCCTGGGTTCAATCCCAAGTACTGAACAAGAAAGATGAGGAATTGTAATATCTAGCAACTGATAGTTCAAGCAACTGGGCAAAGTTAATGCACATTTTTAAGTAACTTTCAAAAATTATTTTTCTAGCAAAATCAAACAAAATATTATAATGTTTAAGTTTTGAAAATGATGTCTGTAAGAAAAGAGAAATAAAAATAAGGAGGACTGGGCTATATCTACAACACTAGAAATATGAGATGAAAATGTCATCTGGAACTTTTAGTGGGTTTAACATCTGGTTTGTGTCATAGCATGGTTGATTTGATTATGTCTGATATTTAATCCAACTGCAAAAACACAAAGGATCGAAAAATGATCATCTTTGAAACTCCACAAAGACAGCGCAAAGCCAGTGTTATTCAAGAAAGAAGGCCAAGAGGAAACAAAAAGACAGTCTTCATGGTTTGTCTAGGTTCGACTTGAAACAAATGGCAAAATGATCAAAAGTGATTTTTGTAAGACATGGGTTTTAATCGACATGTTCCTAAAATCCTACCTTGGATGATGGAAGTAGGAATGGAGGATGATCATCCTGAGAAGCCAGTACATATCAAGAGGTATTTATCAGCCTAGACAAACAAGACCGTGAGCTTTTCATGAAATTAGTCTGGAATGACCTGAAAGATGACTACACACAGGCTAAAAGGCAGCTCTTTACCATTTCCCTGGAGTACAGTGGAGGAGAAGACTGCAGTACTGTGGGGCCTTTAACCAGAAAGGGTCATGAGTGGTTATTAATAAGGAAATATTTCTCTCTATCTCTGTAGAAATCTTCAGAAAGAATCTGTAGCCCTGCAAGAATAAATAAGACATTATTTCCTTTTATACCCATCTTTTTCTCTGCCTCATTCCCAGGTAATAGAGGTAGAAAATGTCCTGGGTCTCCCTCAGGCTCCGTCTGCTTCATTATTCTCTTTGACCTTTCAGATTAACATTAGATCTCTCATTGAACACGTCAGAAGTACTTTCATCAAAACTAGTGAACACATAGTACGGCCCTATAAATCTTGGTGGACTTGTGGTTTTACAGTAGACCAGCATAGGACAATACAGTCAAAACATTTTGGAAAGTAGGAAAAATATAATTTTGAGCTCCTATTTTTTCTCCTAATTGTAATAATAAATTTAAAATAGAACAGAAATTCAGTTTCAGTCCTTGATTTATAGCATTTCAGTTCATCAGAGGGACTCTCAATTGTTGAGATGCACTAAATTGTGGATTCTGATGAGAAATAAATCTAGATAGAATTTTTTGTTGTTGTTGTTAATGTAGCAAAAGAAAGCCTGCATGACTGCCTGTGTTTTCTCTAGTACATCAGTTCCTTAATATAATGTTACAACCTATTTAAACCTTGGAGTATCTTAGCAGGTTCTCAAGGGATTCTTAGAAAATGTTTATTCTGCAGTTTCCTAGACAAATTCAAGCAGTGATGGGGGAAGTTTTTATGATGAAGGTGGAATAATTAGGTCTAGAATAATTTCTGGCCCCCAAAGCAGAAATGGCATCCTCAGGAGTTGTGATGTCCTTTTCCTAGCAGGATGAATAAATTGCCAGGTCTGCAGGTTGGATATTGCTCAGCAGTGCCCCCCACTCTCTTTCTAGTTGACCTGGTGTCTAGGTGGGATAATGACACCAGTATTTTGGAATGCAAAGGGAAAGAGCCTGAAATTTGACAAACAGTTTTCATAATGTCACTCACACTGTAATGTGACAGCCTTCCAAGAATTTTAAAATAAATTTCACCTATTTTAGGGCATTTAGAACTGAGGGTTGTCAGTTATATTATTTAGGGACATGATAGGAATATTTTAGAAGTCACAGCACTGTACCTAGAACCAGGCACCTGGATACACAGAGGAGTTAATTGCACTCTTTAAAATAAAATTGCTCTCTTCAGTATGCCAAATGACATGGCCCCGCCTCACTCAAATTTTTCTCCAACTTTTCTGCCTACTTTGGCAGATGAACAACCCTAAGAACAAGCTCCCAAGTTTGAGGATATGTCTTTAACTAAATGTTACTGAATGTTACTGAAATCCAAATGGTAGAACAGCTCTTGTAGATTATGTAAAGAAAAGAGATCTTTAACTTAGCTTTGGAAAGAAGCAGCAAGCCCCACCCCAAATAAGTTTAGTCTGGCCCAATTAGAAACACAATAATGATCTTAGAAATTTTGTAATTTTCATTTTTATTATTTTATGTTTTGTGGCACAAGAAACTTCTTAGAGTATCCATTTAGATTTTTCATCTGCCAGCTTAATCAATCACAAGTCAATTTAGTTAAATTATCTGTCAGTATTGATTTAAATGAATTGACAGGTGATTTTGATGTCTTTAGGATATTAACTCTGAGACTATTACCCTGCAGGGGTGGGTGTGTGTGTGTGTGTGTATGTGTGTGTGTGCGTTTGCCATACCCAGGAATGCAGTCCAGGGCGAAACACAGAATGGTAATTACAAGAGAAAGAATAGGGCTTTGTGTAAATATAGGTAAGGCTAAAGCAAACAGGACAGGTCAAATATAATCCTGTGTGACCTAAATTTTTTTTTTAATAAAGAACTTAAAAGTGAGTAGAATTATTTTCATATGAAAAGACAGACTCTTAGTTAAGCAACTACATAAATAACTAAATAGACACTGTTAACTTTATTTTCATATTTGCAGGAGTATCTGTCTGACACAATTAAAAAGCATTCCTTTGAATTATAATATATTCTTAAATATTTCTTGAGTTTGGAAGGCAAGAAAATACATTTAACTAATATCTGTAACTGAGACATATTAGCAGAATAGACTTCATCCTAAACTGCACAAAAACTTTGTCAGCATATGTACAATTAGGACATTACAACGGTTATTTAGTGGTTTGACATCAGCTAAATTTAAAAGTAATGCAGAATGGCTGTCTGAGAAAGGATGGTGGAAAATATAGTTAGAGAGAGGTTCAGAAGAGAGCAATGCCTATGGTTATGTTTTATTTCTTATTCTGAATATCACATCAGAATAGTTTACTATATTATTTTAAATTACATTTTTTAAGAGAGAGAGAGAATTTTTTAATATTTATTTTTAGTTTTCAGTGGGCACAACATCTTTATTTTTATGTGGTGCTGAGGATCGAACCCAGTGCCCTGTGCATGCCAGGCGAGCACGCTACCACTTGAGCCACATCCCAAGCCCTAAATTACATTTTTTGTCTGAAATATTTAATAACAATTGTTTATTTCACAACCTACAAAGGCATCATATTCTGCCTTATAGAGAAGTATTTATATATATTTTTGAGGGGAGGGGTAGTGGGTGGGTAATAGGGATTGAACTCAGGGGCACTTGACCACTTAGCTACATCCCAGCCCTATTTTGTATTTTTTTTAAAGACAGGCTGTGACTGAGTTGTTTAGCACCTCGTTTTTTGATATGGCTGGCATTTAATTCATGATCCACCTGCCTCAGCCTCCTAAGTCACTGGGATTACAGGCATGCAGCACAGCACTTGGCTCAAGATACATTTGAATACATTTTTAAAATGAGTTGTTCATTCAGTCCTCAAATTTTTCCACCTGTATGCTCTGTCTCAAAAGGAGTTCTTACCTAAAATTACTGAGTCCTGGAGAAAAATTTTTTTGTTTGTTTGTTTTTCATTTACAGTTTCCACAGAAGTGAAACTTCTCAGATATTTTTATGCTATAAATTTTTATGGATTATATATAAATTGTAGTAGTTCATTTCAAATATTAAGAAATCAATACATCTACCTGAACCTATAGAGAAAAATATTGTATTCTTGTCAACAAGTTAACAAATTATTATTAACACTCCTCTTGTTTCTCCTGTACTACTTTCTCAGACCTCTTCACTTAACCATATGTCTATAAAACGTATTCTTCATTTTAATGAGTGGTCATCACACTTCATTTATTTCTCTCAGAAGTCTATTAGGATTAAGCTTGAGGAGTGTCAAGAAAATGAGAGGCAAAAGTATTCAGGTAAAGTTTAATTTGCATACCTTCTTAATAGGAGAAAAATTTGAAAGCATTTGTCTCATTACAGGAATCAACTTGCTATTTATACAGGCATCCTGGGAGCAAGAGGGTATCTGTTTGGAGGTTGATCAGTTGTATCATTTCAGGAGAAACCTCCATTTCTGAAATCACAGGCCCCAGGAACAATGCCCAAGGTCACCCTGCACAGGCTGGTGCTTTTGTTTAAGAAGAGATAGCCCTTCAATGCTGAGAAAACTCGCTTCCAGGAACTGCAGGCCTCAACCCAGCCACTGTCTTTCACGTAGTGCTGCTGAGAACAATAGTGTGAAGCACAATGACCTCAGGAGCCCAAAGCCTCACAGGCTATTTATGAATGCAGTGTGCTCAGAAAATGAGCTCAGGAGGAGGAAACCCTGATCAGAGCCCAATTTAGCTCCCATTCTGCCCGTGAGAGTATCCTATGTGCAAACAAGTGTAAATATAGTAATGACCGGTTCAAAGGTAGAAGACCAGTTGCATGTTGTGCTTCTGAGAAAAAAAATCTCCAGAAAAGTTTTAGCCGGTCAAGTAGAATCCCATGAACATTGACTGCTGAGCTAGATGATCAAGTTTCATTTTATCAGAATTTTTGAGAGGAGATGGAAATGTGTCACTGAATTCTCACTATATGCAAGAAAACAGTTTTCAATAAATATGAGAATAAATAATATTGTTCACCTTTGAAATAAATCCTATTGATATTTCCAATATAATCTAACTAGAAAAAAATGGTCTCTTGCAGTTTAGCCACTTTGAGCTAAAGCAACTTATCATCTGTAGAAATTATGCATAAGATTAAAAATGTCCTCTACAGGTTTCAGTGTAATTTATCTATTATGACATATCCATATTAGTAATAATGACAGCGAACACTGCTTACAGGTGTCAGCTACCTAGAAAAAAGAGAATCAGAACCTCTTTAAATTAATGTGGCAGTTATTGCAGAAGGGTGCACAACCAAGTCTCTGGTTTGAAACCTCCTGCCATTTTTTTCCCTTCTTCACAGACTATACATTTGCCTCTTCAAAAGGTTCTATGCTGTTTAAGAGATAGAGTTCCTTTCATGAGCAGTCACATACTTAGGTTAAGGCAATGTTAATTTAATTAAAGTGCCAAGGAACACATGCATTAGTCACTATAACTGGTCTTTTTGGTGGTAAGAAAATGGGAGTTAGTAGCTGTTGCAGGTTATGATAATGGATAAAGTGAAGGTAGAAAGATGCTCAGAGTGCGAAATGCTGCAATCTTATTGAGAAGAAAAAGCAGCATGCAGCAGAAGTGCAAAGGAGGTCAAAGTGTTGAGGGAATGACTCTTTGAAGATTTTCCTAAATAAATAATCAGTAAAAGCCCCTAAGCTGGTTATTAGTATAATGACTCAAATATATTTTAGTTTTAAAAAGTATATACTTAAAATGATCTTATAAATGTATGTATATATAAAAATGCATATATATATATGTGTGTGTGTGTATGTATATATATGTTTGAAAGGTGAGTTCTCTGCTTGCTATTCAAAGACATTTGCCAAATTAGTTCTAATAATCTTGATGCAATTTCCTAATATTCTCTAGAACCTACAGCTTGCTTCAAGTTCTTTGTATTAAAACAAAATCACTCTATTCTTCTTTCATGTCCTTTGTGAAGGATATGGGATCAGCCTTAAATATTTCTTGTACTAATAAAAATGCATATATTTGTATGTGCTTGTGGAGAACCGGTTACTTGCTGTTTGTAACTATGGGCTGGCAACATTTTCTCTCCAGAATCATGGGTCTACATGTAAGAAAAATAAATGACCTCAGGCCTTGTCTTTCTCCTTCTCAGCCTTTACTAGCAGATCCAGAGTACCTACTCAAGACAATGGAAACGTTTGTGAGACAATGAAATTCATAATAACACAATGACTCCTTGAAAACAAAGCTTTATAAATGCCATGAAGGAAATTATATCACTTTTGGACTGAACAAGAGTCTTAGTGTTTCACTGAGAATATGGATACAAGTTTTCTACCATGGTAGAGTATAGTTCATCATAAAGTAATCTTCAGAACAGGGTTTGGAGGAGTTTAAAGTCACAGGAGATGAAAATGTAAATAACAACATTTTTAATTCTGCATAATGATTCTGATAATTTTTTAAATGATTAATAACAATGTTTCACTCCTGACAATTTCAGCTGTCTGTGACTTTAAAAGTTAGAAAAACATGAGATTTTTACAGGTCAGGGAAGGAACTCAGAACTGTTAAAGTGAAAATAATAAAGAGTACTTTCACAAAACTATTTTTTCCTTCAGGGAATGTATTTCGAGTCTTATAAAGATTCTGACTGATGAGTTGATGGATGTGTCTGAACTCCACAAAGGAGCATGAATTCAAGGGGAAAAGTGTGCTTGGGAGAGAAAGAGAGCTTTATTTAAAAGGCATTGAAATAGATATTTAAAGAACTCTTCATTTCTGGGGAATAGGAAAGGACAAATTTTTAAATGAGAGCCAAGGATGGATGCAAAACATAGGGAAAGAGAGGTACAAACTCAGAGGTTTACAGACTCATATGTTAAGGACAGTGTCCACATGCATTCTGAAGAAACACGAATGGTCATTTTCTGGGCTTTGATATATGAGAATAGTATTCTGTTTGGCACTGGCCTATATAAATCCTTAGGATTTTTATTCCACAGCTCATGTAGAATCAAGTTCACCTGTCTGAGGTTCTATCAAGAGTTTTATTATAAATCTTCAAGTCTAATTTTGAGTTAAATCTTGGCAGCAGGCACCCATGTGTCAATATTGCCTGCATCTTGTGCATAACTTCTGAACACGAGTAGAGGAACTGTAGTATATTGACCTCAGCCACCAGACATAATGGTCTAAGGGCAGTTATGACAAGTATAAAGCTTGCGTCAGACAAATGAGTAGCGTTGTAGAATTAAATATAAAAAAGATCCTACATAAATATTGTGTCACTGAATATGTTTATCTATGTTTTCAGTTGCCTCCAAAATCTCAAAAAGTGGAGCTATACAAGCTGTGCTTAGTTCATAATTTTTATTCCAGCCTATATTTGAAGGTGTGTTTTTGTGAAGCTGTAGGTCAATATACATAGGACTTCCTGGTTAAAGAAGATTTATAACACTTGTCAACTTTGTATTCCTGTTATTGCATCTAGCACGGTGGCTTGCCCACAATAAACAAATCAAATAAGTAAATATAAATAGTTTCCCTTATGCCTTTTCTCATTAGCATAATTAGGAATTATTTTCATTTTGTTCTCAGGAAGACGGCCATGTATTTCTAGCAACAATTTGCACATCAGACATTGAAGAGCATTAAAAATAGATTCAGGCAAAGCTAGATTAAGCTGTCGTTTTTCATTATTAGCTAGATAATCTCCTGGGAGGACATGGCCATTTCAAAGGTTCTACTTCCTCAACTGGAAGACAGGGAAAAAAATCTTACCTGATTTATTTTATAAGGTTGTAGTTATGATTGACTGCAGAGTGTGATGTCAACTATACAACAATATGCATTATGATAAAGTCTAATAGTCATGTCACCACATCCAACATGCTATCTGCAATGTGAATGAATTCCTTATCATTTTTTCTCACTTTATATTTACAAGACATTTTTCTTCTTCAGCAAAGAACACACACTAGGATCTAGTTAGTAGAGTCAGTTCAACAGAATTTTCACACAATGAATACACAGCTTTTGAAAATCTTTTTCTCTTTATACTGAAAGCTGCAATTAGTATAAAATTAGTTTAAAATTTAATTTTAAAGAGAAACATACATTTGGCCTACCAAAAAACATGTAGTCTACTGTGTGCAAACAACGTAAGAATGATTGTTTTCAAGTCTTTTTGTATCTAATTCTAGGTTTGCCAAGAAAATGGGAAGAAGAAAATGAAATATATGTGACTGCAGCCAACTTAAGCTTTACCTAAACCCACCCACTTGACAAGCACTGAAGTTTGAAGTTGGTTTCTAAATTTAGAAGAGTTTCCTAGAGATTCTAAATTTGGGAAAAGGAAATTTCCCTTGTCTAGAAATACACCCTTTCCGGTGTGCTTGACAGAAACCCAGATGGGAGTTTTCCTAAAATGAAGTAAACAATCTTAACTCCTTTGTTGTTATCTTAAATTTGAATTGAGGTCAGTAGCTTTGGAAAAACAGTTGGTGATTTGACAAGAGCAGGGACATCTTCCGGTGCTGTGTTTGGAGAATTAGATTGTGCCTCTGTTCTGCTTTCATGATCTGGTCTGTTCTTGCATCATTGCACCGACTGTAATAGAAATACTGTCCTTTCTGTCTCTCAGCAATGAACTCACTGAGAGATTTTATGTTTTCATCTGTGCATCTCCTGTGCTTAGCAAGGATTTAGTATAGGCAAGTGACTTATAAGTAATGGTGGAAGGGATGAATAAATTGTGTGTGTGTGTGTGTGTGTGTGTGTGTGTGTGTGTGTGTGTGTGTGAATGTACTTTCAAACATAGAGTCAATGAATTTATAAGATCAAAAATATATCTTATTTGTTGGGCTGGGGGTGTGGCTCAACGGTAGAGCACTCGCTTAGCACATGGGAGGCCCTGGGTTCGATCCTCAGAACCACATAAAAATAAATAAGTAAAATAAAGGTATTGTGTCCAACTACAACTTAAAAATAAATGTTTAAAAAAATCTGTTTATACAGTTTACCAAATAACTAGAGTCAGTGGTAGCTCCATGGCAGTAGTGATAAGAGCACAAGTCAGAACTGGGTTTGAGGTCAGCTTTGCCCCTTTACCTATTTAGAAGGGAAGAAAACTTCAGAAGTATTTATCAAGGGTCTGGCAGCACAGCAATTCTTTGATTAGTAGTAGCTATTGGCATTAAGCTGTAGTCATGGTGGGGAAATAAAAATATCTAAAGCATTTTTTAAAAGGCTTTAACCACTAGAAGCCCTGCACCTTTTGTTTTAATTAGTGTCTACCTTTATCCAACTTTTCATTCAGTCTTACTGAAGTCAAGTTTTCCTTCTGGCAAATTATTCCATTTCTGGTTTTTCCTAACGAATGAATTCTTTTTCCCTTTATGATAGATAAATAGGGGCAGCTGATAGCTACAAATCACCCCGACTTCCTTTGGAAAGTGCCTCATTGATTTCTGAAATGATAAAGGACTTGTAATGTGACTATAAATACACTCATTAAGGCACAAAACACTCAGGGCAGCACAGGAAGCCTCCATATACTGTCCAGGTACCTTCCTCCCCAAAATACACATTTTCCCAAGGGTCCCAGGCTGCATCCATTATCCTCAGCACAGCTGGAGCTGGAGTCATGAATCAGAGGGCAGCTTTCCAGTTCCTCATCCTTTCTGATTCATCACAGTGGGCAGATTTTCAGACGAATGTGAGAGGTCAGAATATTAGGGAAAAGCAAGATAATTATTCATGGATCAACTTCTCTGTTGTATAATTCTAGTTCATAGGCTCTAAAAGAAACTCAAGAAACTCCTCTCAAAGCAGGAAGGATTTTGATGAGAAGGTAGCAATGAAGGACTTAGAGGAGGCAGACAGCGCATTTCATTTGGAGGCCTTCACCAGGTCTCCTGGGCCCTGCTTATACTGTCTTCACGGCCAAAGAAAACAACTGAGACCTGGGGTTCTGCAGGATGCTGGTGGTGGCTTTCTTGCATGTAACTTTAGCCCACAGATGTCTGTCCCAAAGCAGATACAGTTTTGACTTTCTATCTGGAGGAAGGACAATCTTCAGATCATCATACTGAAAGATGGTAGGTATACTCTGTGGAATTACACCCAGCAGTGAAAATTTTTAGGGTGAATCTAGCTTTGAACTCAAAGACCCTTTGAAGGGTCTTAATTCATCTTCCCTTTATACTATCTAGGTTTTTCTCTTACCCTATTCTTTTGGATGTAATTAATTTGCTGAGATTATTTTAATTTGTGTCTCCTAAAATTTTCCAGGATCTTCATTGTCTTAGATTAGGTGTGGAAATAATACATTTCAATACTCTGTGGAAGATCACAAAAATAGCAGCAACAGGACAGACACAGAGCCCTAAGGCTGAACAAATACTCATTATAGCTTTTGAGCTTTGCTCAGAACCATCCAGTACTCACTGACAGAGGGCTAGCTTGCAGACCCAATTCCCTGCATTAGCCAAAATGAATTTCAGGAGAAAATACTGTTTATGTGCCAAAGGGAAGTAATTCAATCCAAGTTCAGAATAATCTCCTTCTGGTACTTTATATTTGTTTCTTATGTGTCCCATTTGAACTTTTAATCATCAGACAGGAGCAGGAAGACTAGCTACCATCCTTCCTCACATTGCTTTTGGGAACAGCATCAGTATCAAGGATTACTTGAGGGGTGTATATTCAATTTCTGTTTTCACTTTCTTTAGTGTCTTCCATTATCTCTCTATTGTCCTTGGGTTTTGCAGATGTAAAAGAGGTAAACTATCTCTTTAATGGCATGCTAATTATATATGACCCTGACAGCAGCTTTGATGTCACTTTCTTTAGAAAAACCATCCAGTGTTTCTCCCTGGGGTTTATGTTGTTTCTCTTGGACAGAATCTGCCAAGCATCTGAAATGACTCTAAGGCTACTCTCCTGGATCCTTCCCAAAGCTTAGCCAGAGTTTGTCATTAACTGCAGGTGGTTACAGTCCAATGAGAACCAAGTATAATCTTAAATAGACAACATTATTATTATGTGGAATCCTTTCTTAACTTTCATTTTTAAATTCTTTTTTTAGTCATCATATAAAATCAAGATACACCTAGATATAACCACAAAATCCTGGAACACAACTCACTCCCATTCATCCCCTAGCCCCGCCCCCAACTCTGGCCCCTACCCTCCATTATACCAATCCCTCTTCAATCCATACACAGTTTACTTTTTTAAAAACAAACAAATAAATAAATAAACGAGGACTTTTAATCCTACTCATTGCTACTAACTCCCTAAAATTCTGTTTTCTTCTACTTGATTATTAAGGCAATCCTCTCCCATTTTGGATGAGGTTTAAAGCTTTTCTGTCATTATGAAATTTCTTCATGACATATTATGCATGTGTATTTTTAAAGGAAAATTTGGTGAAAACTTGATTTCCTCATATAAGATGGAAGGAAACTTCTATACCTCTCAGGAGTTTCTTATGCTTTCCTGGCTGTAATTGATATCAATCCTTTAGCACCTTTTACAAGCGCTTTGTGGTAAGGGACAATATGTCCTTTCATGTTTCAAAAACAAATAAAGCCAAAGAGTAGCATTTTTCTTGGGAGATGAATAATGAAATATTTATATCAACATACTTTGGAGGGGAATTTTTCTGAAGTACATTGTGCTCTGACTTCTCCTTTTAACAAGTATTCTATGCATATTTTGAATGTTTTATACCTTTATTTTATTTATGTGTTTTTATATGGTGCTGAGGATTGTACCCAGTGTCTCACACATGCTAGGCAAGTGTTATATCACATATTTTCAACTTTTTAAAGAACTTATGCAATCACTATACACACTGATATTTTCCTCTGCCCTAAAACATAATGGCCTTAGGAACAACTGAGCTGTTTGTGGCTATTTATCACAATATTAAAAGTCCTAATGCTGTTAGACTTTTATAATTCTTTGCCTAATTTCTGTAAACTTTGTTTTCTTCCTTGATTTCACTTTCTTTGCTTCGATTTCTTGCTGTGCCCTGGGTATTCAGAAGGGCCCCAACTATAAACCACATGAATTCTGGTACATGAATATTAGGTACATATTTTGACTGTTTTTCTCCCTTGAGAACATTAGATTATGTTGATTTCCCTGTCCTGAATGTAATTATTATATAAATAACTCTGACATTGAAATAAATCTTTCAAATGAATTGGTCAAAATGGTGGGACATAAAGTGTAGGTATATCATGCAACTTTAAAATGAGACCTTAAAAGAGCGTACTACAGGGATACTGCTACATCGATGTTCATAGCAGCACAATTCACAATTGCTAGACTGTGGAACCAACCCAGATGCCCTTCAATAGATGAATGGATAAAAAAAATGTGGCATTTATACACCATGGAGTATTACGCAGCACTAAAAAATGACAAAATCATAGAATTTGCAGGGAAATGGATGGCACTAGAGCAGATTATGCTTAGTGAAGCTAGCCAATCCCTAAAAAACAAATACCAAATGTCTTCTTTGATATAATGAGAGCAACTAAGAACAGAGCAGGGAGGAAGAGCAGGAAGAAAAGATTAACATTAAACAGATACATGAGGTGGGATGGAAAGGGAGAGAAAAGGGAAATTGCATGGTAATGGAGGGAGACCCTCATTGTTATACAAAATTACATATAAGAGGTTGTGAGGGGAATGGGAAAATAAACAAGGAGAGAAATGAATTACAGTGGATGGGGTAGAGAGAGAAGATGGGAGGGGAGGGAGGGGGGATGGTAGAGGATAGGAAAGGTAGCAGAATACAACAGTTACTAATAGGGCATTATGTAAAAATGTGGATGTGTAACTGATGTGATTCTGCAATCTGTATTTGGGGTAAAATTGGGAGTTCATAACCAACTTGAATCTAATGTATGAAATATGATATGTCAAGAGCTTTATAATGTTTTGAACAACCAATAAAAAAAAATTAAAAAAAAATTAAAAAAATAAAATGAGCAAAACAAAATTTAGAAAAGGAAACAATAGATATGGCTCTAATAATAATCCCAGGTGGGCCAGAATTAAATTTTTTTTCTTTTTTTAAATTTTACATATAAAATTATTGTGGATTCTAATGTTAAACATGCACATTCCTGGACTTGTCCCCATAGCTTCTGGGATAGGATTTCTGGAATTGGAGTCCTTAATTTTTTAGCATGCACTCAAGGTAATTCTGATACACACACAAAATATCTGGAACTACACTTTGCAAAATGTTATTAGGATTATCTAATAATAATTATTAATATGCTGGGAAAACAGAGATTTTAGCTAAAAGAAAAATTCTAACTGAGGAATAATGGCAATTCTTGATAGTTCATTTGTTATTGTGAACCATCTGCTCTTAGAAAAGTCATATAAATTGTTCTCATTGTTAAAAATTTTAAGGTAAATGTTCCCATTCTTTAGATACTAAGTGAGCTACATGCAAATTTTTTTGGATATATGCATTTTTCCAGGCAGAAGGTTGATGATCTTCAAGCAATTTTTTTCCTCTCTAAATATTTTTTTAAATTTTTAAATTTGTTTTAATTAGTTATACATGAAAGTAGAATGTATTCATGCATTTTGATATATCATACATAGATGGGATATAATTTCTCATTTTTCTGAGTGTACATGTTGCAAAATCATATTGATCATGTAGTCACATATATACATACAGTAATAATGTCTGTTTCATTCTATTATCTTTCCTATCCCCACATCCGTTCCCCTCCCCTCCCATCACTTCCCTCTACCTAATCTAAGGTAACACTATTCTTCCCTAGTGCCCCCCACCTTATTATGAATTAGCATCCGAATATTAGAGAAAACATTCAACCTTTGGTTTTGTGATATTGGCTTATTTCACTTAGCATGATATTCTCTAACTCCAACCAACTGGCAAATGACATTTAATTTTACACTTCTTTAAAGCTAAGTAATATTCCATTGAGTATATATACCACATTTTCTTTATTAATTCATCTATTGAGGGACACCTAGATTGGTTCCATAGTCTAGCTATTGTGAATTAAGCTGCTATAAGCATTGATGTGGCTGCATCACTATAGTATGCTGATTTTAAACCTTTGGGCATAAACCAAGGAATGGGATAACTGGGTCAAATGGTGGTTCCATTCCCAATTTTCTGAAGAATCTCCATGCTGCTTTCCATAGTGGTTGCACCAATTCACAGTCCCAGCAGCAGTGTATGAGTGTACCTTTTTCACCACATCCTCGCCAACATTTATTGTTGCCTGTGGGATAAGAAAACCAAGATTCAAATAGATAAAGGAACTAGCCCTTTTATAGTTAAGCTATGAATCATTCTTACCCTAAGTAATTAAGTATCTTTTAGCAGGATAGAATGAGGATCTTAAAGATGGATACATGTGTCTGATTTCAAACCCTTGCTGATTTCCATTCAAAGTCAAGGCCTCTTAAGTGACTTTAACTGTTTCCTTAAATATTCTTGGAGGACTTACTATTTGTTTGTTTGGTTTTGTTGTTTTGTACTGGAGATTGAACCCTGTTGCATTTTACCACAAAGCTAGATTCCCAGTCCTTTTTAATTTTTATTTATTTATTTATTTTTGAGACAGCGTTTCAGTAAGTTGCTGAGGCTGACCTCAAACTTACAATCTTTCTGCGTTAGCCGGATTTTGCCATGAGGTTATCCTCCTAATCTCTGGTCCTTCTTTGCCAGGTGAGTCCACCCACTACTCTGACAGGCTGACCTTGTAATGTTCTAATCACAATGTAATCAAGTGCTTTTCTTACCATTGCCCTGGTTTCTCTGCCCTATCTGATCTCGTTTTGTTTCCAATGATAACTAACTCAGTTTCTCCAAGAGGGTTTCTCTAAAATGATCAGATAGTAACCAACAGCAACCCTATGAAGTAGGTGGGGGCGGCCCAGTTTCCCATTAGGTCCTTCTCTTTCTTTTCAGCTTCTCTTGAAGAAGCACCTGTAGCAGCTCACGCTACCTGTGAGGACAGCTTTGTCTCTGCCTGGCCACGCAGCAAGCTCTCTTGCCAGTGGCAATGTTGGTTTATCTCATCCCAATGCCTACTCATTTAGGAGGCAAACCTGTCCTCTTGGTTGAGTCATTGTTATTCTTTTCTCCAAATACACATTTGGGAAGGGATGCTGGAGATGGAACCCAGGCTGTTCTGCATGCTAAGCAGGCACTCTACCGCTGAGCTACACCTCCAGCCCTCTGTTTATTTTATTTTTAATCCAAGATAGGTCCTTATTAATATAAAATGGAGTTTTTTTCTCCCTGACATGACTTGGTGATATTCATCATTCTATAGCAGATATTGGAATTCACAAACCCTTATACAAAAAGCCCAAAGAGCAGAAAGGAAGAAATGAGAGATGTTGCTAGAAGATCCTTTGATGGCAGAGAAAAGCAGACATCTGGCAGCTTTGTGAGGCCACTTCTGATGGCTCTTGCTTAGTGCTATAAATATTTGTTCAGGCATCTGCTGTGTGCCATGCACATAGTCAGGAGCCAGGGATACAGAGGTGACTAAGCAAAGATACTTGTCTTCACAAAGCTCAGCATTAAATTAAGGAGACAGGAACATATAGATGAGGAGATGGCTGCAGCTTGTATATACTTTAGAGACGTTTAGTGATGAGGAGTAGAAACAGCTGTTTGGGAAGAGTATAAAGCGGCTGGCCTTAGATTTTCTCCTCACTCATCACCACCCAGAGTTACATCAATTTGACAGTCTGCTGTAAGAAAAAAGGAGAAATACACATGGGGATGGTTAAATTTCCAAAGGGCTTGAGGCCTTTAACTATCTAGAGTTGCTTCTCTAAAGAGGCTGTAAGTACAGCAATTTATCACTGAAATCTGCTAGAGACATTTTGTCCAGCCTAGAAGAATTAGGGATTAATCTCTTCCAGAGATCTCATGATTTGAAACTCTGTACATGGTTGAAATCAGAACTGACCCCAGAGGGTAATACTACTTGAAGTAAACATAATATCATGAAAAGAAAGACCACAGTTTAATAAATCTGTAGTTAGACTGAGGGTTTTCTTCTCAAATATATTATTGAATTAGCTGGCCCCTTACTGTTTAGGTTTTCTTCCTAAAATACCTTTCAATTAATGCTTCAAATGTTTTATATTCATATTTGGACATAGTCATACTATTGAGCTAATTGGATTAATCTGAGCCAATTTAAAAATTCATTTAGGAAGTAAATAAATTGATATTTTACTAATTAGTTAATATATACAAAAATGTAACAATAAATCATAAGATTTATTGGGGGAAGTAATGCTTTTGTTAGTCCTATTGCAGAAACTGTTAACTCCGTATCTTCCTTCTCCCTTTTGGAGCATCTCAAATAACAATATTTAAAATCTACAAAAGTATATTTTATTTTATAAGTATTAGCCTATCCTTTATTGACTGGTTTTAAAATGTTATGTAAGGTAGTTACTAGGCAATGGGTTTCACTCTGAATGCTAAAATATAGCTCAGTGTGCTAGGATAGACCCACTTGCAAACAAACACAAATCACCTCCATCATTGCTATAAAAGAAGAATGTATGAAGTGTTTTGGGAGCTCATGATAGGCAGCCACTACCTGCCAAGTGATTGTGCACAGAGATGGCAGTGGAATACATCTTTGAAATTTAAAGAAGGAAATTTGATCTGATCAAATCCACATGTCTATTAAGGAAAAGTGGAATGAAAATGAGTTATAGCTTTAAATATTTTAAGATAATTTCTGGTCTGATATAATAAAGTGGTGTGTCCCACATCTCCAGATTGGATACAAATAAGCAGATGTTTATTTTGAGGACTAAACCTTAATGATTCTGATTCTTAACTTTTTTAACATGAGAGGTATCTTGTAGGCTTTCTCTTTTGAAGATAAGTCTGGTAATCTCTGAGAAATTCTCACTTGTAAATGCAATTAATATTTACTGACGACCAACTTACTATATGTCAGGCCCTATTCCAGGCAAACGGGTTAGAACTGATGCCCTGATATCCCAGAATCCAAATAATAGTTGGGAGAAGCAGTTGAAAACCCAGCAAATTAACAGATGACTAATAATCAAAGAGCAAATGAATAAATAATGAGGGAAATGTAAGTGCCATTCAAGAATTAAATTGAGTAATGTGATGGAATACTCAGGGTTTTCAGAGGTCAAGGTGATTGAGTTGAGATCTGAGTAACCTGAAGTAAGCCCATAATGAGGGGAAAAGTGACAGGGAATGGAAACAGGCCCTACAAAGCCTGGTGGCAATTTATATTTTGGTGTTCCTATGATGGGAAATCACTAGAGTCCTGCAAGTAGAGAAGTGCCATTATATGAACAACACACCTTCCAGAAGCATCAATTTTATTTAAAGATTAGAGCTAGAGGGGGGTGGAATGGTGAGAGATGCAGGATATTCATAATTATGGAATGTAAATATAGTTCAAAAACATTGTTTTGGCACTAAAATAAAAATGGATATTTTATGGATCAAGAAAAAAAAAAAACTTCCCCATGTGAAGATGGATTATTGCAGGTAAGACTAGAAGCAAGGCGAGCAGTTAGGAGCTATGAGAGTGGCCCAGGTGAGGCACAAAGTGGTTTGGAAAGTGTGGACCCAGAATAATATGTTTTGGAGGTGGCATTGATTAGATCTGAATAAGGTATGGGAGCAGGAACAGAATGACTTCCAGGCTATCCCACCAAACCCCTGTCTCTGTTACAGTACTACAGCCTTGTGGTTCCAGAGATTTCCATATCTTCAGGCAAATGGCTTTCCTTGATGCTTTCTCCCCTGGTACCAACTTGCTCCAAATGTAGAACAATCATTTTCTTTAACAAGTTAAGTGCTCAGCTAAGCCAAAGCATATAATTGAACATACTTAATTGAAAGTATTTTTCTTGAATGTTTGAAGTTTTAGTACTACTGATATCTCACTCAGAGTTTGGATCCAAAACCAGGTGAAAGAAGTTAGCATTATCTCCTTGTCCCTCCCAACAAAATACCCTTTATTCTCGAGTTCATAGTCTAGAAAATCTACATTCCCTATTATCTGTTCCACATCTGTGGCAATTTTCTTTGTTTGTCCCTGTTTGATTAACAGAGCTAAATCCTTTCTCTGTATGAGCATTTACAATATATAATTAGAACAATATACAATTTAATTTCTAGAATATATCAGTAGAGCCTCTCTACCCATAAAGAGTTATTAAAATAGTGGACCTAAAGCCTTTAGTATCTTAAATAAATTTTGTATGGTGCTGACACAGTCTACGGCTTGCATACATATTTATTATATAAATATTTGGGGAAATTTTTAGCTAATAATGCACACTTCTATTTGTACTCTTAAACTAAACATTTAACAAATTATCCTGAAGCATCTGAATTTAGTGTCATGGTCACTTCATGATAGTATAAATGGGTAAACATTTGCCTTATTTTGCTCTTTCAACTAAAGTTTTTTTTTTTTTTTAATGAGTTTCTCAGTCACTCAGTCAATGTCTGACTTCTTTTAGAACCAAGAGAATCTTCTCTAAAAATAATTGCTTCTTCATTCCTAGACATGAACTTTCCCAGGGTCCCTATTTGGCAATCCCCATGCCCAAAAAAGACTTAAATCTATCCTCCTTTTATTGCTCTACCACTCGTAATTTTATACCATCATGAAAGGGAAATTAGAGATGAGGAAGCCAACAGTCTATCTAAAAACATGAATTTTCAGTGGAAAGTGGAAAGAATGTGTTCCGGATGTGATCCAGAGCTGTGATTTTGTAGAAGATAGCAGTAGTGTATTAAAAAAGCATAAAAAGGCCAGGCCTGATGGTGCACACCTGAAATCCCATTGACTCAGGAGGCTGAGGCAGGAGGATCATGAGTTCAAAGCTAGCTTAAGCAACTTATGAGGACTTAAGCAAGTCAGAGAGACCCTGTCTCTAAATAAAATATAATAAAGGGCTGGGATGTGGCTCAGTAGTAAAGTGCCTCTGGGTTTAATCCCTGCTATAAATAAATAAATAAATGAATAAACAAATAAAAATAAATTCTCTCCTCCTTGGAAGCCATTTTCAGCACTATAATAGAAAAGTCAGGTGCACATTAAATTTTGCCAGATGTATACATTCTAATTTTTTTGTTTTAATTTTGAGACAGGATCTCACTAAGTTGCTTAGGGAGTTGCTGAGTTGCTGAGGCTGGCTTTGAACTTCCAATCCTCCTGCCTCAGCCTCCTTAGTCACTGGGATTACGGGCCATGAGCACAGCACCTGTCTGCCATGTATCTTAAAACAAAGAGGACCTCCAAAA
Organism: Marmota marmota marmota; assembly: GCF_001458135.2. Lineage (NCBI taxonomy): Eukaryota > Metazoa > Chordata > Mammalia > Rodentia > Sciuridae > Marmota > Marmota marmota. Next base: position 4,851,726 of record NW_025999924.1, on the reverse strand, counting down.
TGAGTAGAATCAAGCAGGGAATCCTTCTTGGAGGTCAGTATCACTGAAGCAAGAAGGCTAAAGTCTCTGTGGTCTGCTTTCTCTACCTGCTGCACGGAGTGTCTTGTCCTTTCTTCTTTCCTTCCTTCCTATTATTCTCTTTCTCTGTCAAAACAATAGAAATGTTGGCAAAAGTTCCAGCAATTTCTCTCTACTACTAAATGGTCTGTAGACACTAACTGTGAAAAGTAAAAAGTAAACTTGAAAGTATAGTACATTTTTGTTTCTTATAGTTACCTGTGTGACTAGATTGTTCACTTTATGAAGCAGCAACATTCCGTCAATCATTATCTCCACAGGCACCTTCCTGGTATCATGTTAGAGTTCCCTCAGTGTCCAGAGTTACCTGGACTCTTAATCCAATGTCAGAGATTCAGTTCATTTGTAAAGAGATAAGGTGACTTAGAAGAGGCTTCAGGATTTCTACATCATCTGCTTTTCTCCTTTCAGCCCCAGATTCGTAAGCACACCACCATTCTACTGACAATTTAAAACAAGGCGCTTCTGCCCATGTGAGAAACCATCCAGGAAACCCACCCACTCCCTCTTTATTGCAGGGATATTTCTTCTATATTCTGGCTCTGGACTCTCTTAAATATCTAATCTTAACTTTTTCCCTTTGGTATATGTGCTCCGATATTCTTCTTATCCTTCCTGAGACCAACTCCAGGTACTTATACACACATCTGCTTTCTTGCGGAAAATAATTGGCTTTCCTCAAAGCCAGAGCTCTGCTTGCACGATAGAATGTTGGTAGGATGATCTTTCTAGCTACATGAGCTAATTTAATTTTTACTGAAACACTCCACTATCCTCCAAATCTTCCTTTGTTCATTAATCACATGTAAAGACATCCAAGATGAACTTGAATCATGCTTTCTAAGATGATATTTTTAAAAATATCTCCCTCATTCTTCAGCACAGAATACTACATGTAAGAGCAGCTCCATTTTCCCTGTCATTTAAAATAGGGAAAAATGATCTCCAAACATAACTTGCTCTATTGAAGCTTATTTCCTATTGATTTTCAATGATGCTTGCTTATTTATGATTTTTAAAATGAGAGCAAAATGTATAGTACTCTGGGAAATTTTAAAACAACAACCCTTTGGCCTCAAATACTATCTCCTCTATCTTTAGTGTTATTAATACTTTAACCTTAGTTTTATCAACTGATGTTGTGAATGTTACATTTCTGTCAGAGCAGACTTTCCTTGGGAAAAATTTTTACTGTTTGACTTTAGAGTCTCTACAAAAAAGTGATTAGCCAGGTGAAGAGCCAAATGAATCTCTGCATGCTGGTAGCATTGAGTCAACAAAATACAAAGCTGTGTGGTCCAGCTGGCTCACATACTCTTCCTCTGGTACAATTGGACAGGGATAATGTGTTCTAGCTGTGAGGCCAGGTGTTCATATGATAAAGTACATTTATAAAGATGTTTTAATTCCATAAACCAACAAAGTCATGTACTTACTCCAACATCTGGGTAAGTACAGAAACCTTAGTATATGTTTCTATTGCCAACAAAAGATTCTGGGGTTACTCAGCTCATCACAGAGGCACCTTGAGGTCAAGTACAAGGAGCAATGCCTCAGACTTCTTTCTAATCTATCAAAGCATAAAATTTGGAAAGTCTGGTAGTGCCAACCCATGGGCTCAATAGTCTGAAGGAACTGGGGAGATTTAGAATCAACAAACTATTTTAAAATGTCTTGTTGCCTTTCTTCTTTCAGTCAAAATAATATAACTAATGTAAACACAAATCTTTCCATATCATCAAATCTAACTCACACATGTAAATTTTTGGGTATTCTAGTTCTAATGGTTTAGAATTCTTAGATATTTAGATAGTTTTAAAATTTGGTTAACAGTATTCAAAGGCAATCTTTTTAGAATCAGTTTTTGTTATATTTAACTGCACAGTATACCTTTGCCCTCAAAATTTACAGTGAGTTTTCTGTAGCTGTCTGTATAGGCAAAACCCTTTCATCTATTTTACATATTACAAAAGGTTATACCATAATTAAATGACATGAAAATGAATTTGAATTTTGGTATATGATGTAGTAACCTCAACTTATGACAGCAGATTTTTTAATTCCATGAAGAAAAATTAGGCTACCTGGAACCTTCCAGCTTCCCTGAAATAGATAAGGGCAAAGTATATTTGCTAGCTTTAAATCTTCTCTCCATTAGTCTCTCACGCCCTCTAGCTCAAAATAAATGTCCTAATGAACAAAATCTGACATCAGCATCTATAATTTCCCAACACATTTAGAAGCATAGATAAATGGGTCTAGAACTTCACTGAGAATCATTATCAAAGATCAGCAAAAGGATAAATCAAATTTTGAGGAGGGTAGTGTTCGCTTTGTTTTCTGACCTTTGGGTTCATCCATAATCAGTGGTATTCTAGTTAATCTGTTCTATCACTATGTGCAGTGCTCTCCTGAAGAGACATTGTCCCATTTCAAAGGATTGAGCAATAACAGAGGAATAGTTTGGGTATGGAGGAAGGGAGCACTTTTAGTGTTATTTAGAACCTAGTAGATTTGGTCCTCTTTGAGTCTTTCATGTAGTAGGCTGGGACTGGGCATGAGCTGCTAGAGCCCTGGTCAAGAGAGTTCAGGATGTTCATAGATGGATTTTCATGGGGTATGAGTGAGGAAAACGAAAAAATAGATGAATTACTACCGCTCTCCATGTAGACTCTCGAAAATAATTCTGTGACAAAGAAGAAAGAAACCCACTGTCTTCCTATCTGTTAAACAGGAAGAGGAGAGAAATGTTGGAGGATATAATCAGTTCATATGCCTTCTCCAGCCTCCAAGCCACTGTCTGTGTGGGGGCTTACAGAAAAAGACAATGTAGTTGAATCTGGAAGCCAAATACAGCTAATGGTGGTCAGACAGATGTTCTGAGGGACAGAAAAAAAAAAAAAAACACATCAAATTGGACAGAATTCAAACATTTCTCAATATTCTCATCATAGATGCTGAATAGTAAAGGTGAGCATGGAAAACAGGAATTTGGATGCAGTTCAAATGTCTCAAAGGTTAAATGTCTTAATAGTGTTCACTTCCACCCTCATAGATACTGACTTTCTCATAACATTTCAATAATTTTTTCCTTTAATTTTAACAGAAATAATATTTTTAGACTTGAACCTCTAGTTAATTGAAGTAAGAGTTTAGAAAAGAAGATAAATCACTTTTCTAGCTATAAAGTCTTTTGATTTTAAACGATTTTAAAAAGACCTTGGTTCTGCTTGTCCCTGAGGCCAGTTAGCACCATAGCTCTAGCAGTTGGGTGGTTTGAGAAGGCACAATCCTGCCCTCTAAGGCCTCGACGCTACCAGGCTGAGATAGGAATGTAGCTCTAAGCTGCTGGTTTCTACTGCAGGAAGTGGGTACGTGGTGGGGAGAGTGAATTGAGGCTAATGTCTAATTTGCTAAATAGGTGGTAAACAGTTTTGGGATATTTTGGGACAAGAGATTATGTTTAAAAGTAAGATATTATTATAAAGAGTATAATAATAGTAATGACAGTAATTAGGGTTCTAATAAAAAACAAACAAAGGAAATGAGAAAATGTATCTTTAATAAACTGATGTTAACATAACGAACTAAACAAAATAAACAAGTGAAAATAGCTTTTTGCTTGTTCTTTAGAGTTGATAATGACTTGCCCACTTAATATATTTAAGTATTTACAGGAGGTCTGTGAAAGTTACCAGATGAAGTAAGGAAATTTTAAATGTACAAAAAATTAGCTGGTTTTTGTATCCCTTCAGTGAACTGAGTGTAATTTCAGCATTTGTTGAAAAGAAATTACAGCTTGGCTGTATATGCTACATAAAACTTCATACTGTCAATCAGCAAGAAAAAAAAGGATTTTTCTCCTTTCTAGACTGTTCTGTTCTTCCTTTTGTAATGAAGTGTTTAGCAAGAAAAAAGAGGTTGCTAGCTGGGTGCAGTGGCACACACCTGTAATCTCAGTTACTTGGGAGACTGAGGCAGGAGGACGAAAGTCCAAGGCCAACAATTGGGTCAGCAATTTGGAAAGTCCCTGTCTCAAATTTTAAAGAAAAATTAAAAAGGGCTATAGATGAAACTCAGTGGTAGAGCCCCTCTGGGTTCAATCTCTAATACTAGAAAAACATTTAAAAAACAGGAAGCTGTACTGGGAAGGATTTTATGAGCACATAGATTGATTTGAACACCTTCCCTCACATGTATTTCTAATTAAAGTGACATTTGGGAAATGCAGATTCTCTTTGTTGATAGACAGATAAGGAACCAGTAAACAGAGCTTTTAAATCTAAAGGTGTGCCAGGAGGTTACCTAGGTATCTACATGTTTACATACTCAAAGGCAGAAACTGCCTTATGGGAATATTCTCAAATGACAATACAGATAAAAGTTGATAATAACTATGCATGTCTGCCATGAATTAAGGGGCCTTTCCAACCCTCAAAGTTCCTTCCTCTGACAAATGTGTGTGTGTGTGTGTGTGTGTGTCCCATCCATGTGGCAGATCCTCCAACGGATGTTATGAACAGGAAATGCAAGGTATACGTGCCTGGAGGTGGTGCTGACATTAGACAGAGCCAACTTTCAGAAGCAGGATGCTCTTTCCAGAAGAAGGGGGTTGGGGAATGCTCTACATCTTTCTTATTGTTTGTAAAGAATTTCTCAAAATTTCTAGAGGATGGATTTTCTTTTGAGAGAAACAACTAGGATTTAGACAGAATAAGGCTTAATTCACAGTATAATCTTTTTTTCAGAAAGAAATTAGAAATTATTTTCTTCTCAGGATGAATGGTTTGCTTCACAGCTAAACATACACTATAGATAAGATGGTGAGATGGATTTGCTGTTTTTATTGTAATGGGATTTAATTTTCCCTTTGATAGGAGCATTGGATGGGTGCTCCTAGGTGTTACAGAACTTGAAGGCAATTGCCTATTAAAATTAAAAATTCAGTATATCTACTATGTTTACAAATTCATGCACTAATTAATTCACACAACAAATATTTAATATTCCAATTTATGTGTAGGTGTGAATAATTCTAAACCATTTTCTATTTGAAATTCACTGGCGTTATGATACTGGTAACTTTACCATATGAAGGGCTTAGATTCTAGGAGGAAAGTAAAACAATTCATAATTTTTATTTTTCAATGATTTCTGCTCCCATCACTATATTATGTACCTTTAAACAGAGTGTTTCATTTGGTCCTCATTTATTAAGGGCTCACTATCATAATGTTTATTTTAGAGATAGAAAACTAAAGCTGAGAGAGGTTATATTAGTTTGTTAGAACTCCCATAACTAAGTCTCACAGATTAGGTGGCTAAAACAACACAAATTTATTTTCTTACAATTTTGGATGCCAGAAGTCTGAGAGCAAGGTATTGGTGCAGTTGGCTTCTTCTGAGGCCTCTCTCTTTAGTATGTAACTGTCCTCTCCCTGACATGTTCTTCATATATTCTGTCTTTCTGTGCCCAAATTTCCTCTTTTTTCTTCAGAGATCAGTGCTTAGTTTGGATCTGAAATGTCCTCCAAAGGCCCATGTGCTCGTTTGATCCCCAGTCTGTGGTGTCATTGAGAAGGGGTGGAACACCTCTGAGGTGGGATCTGATGAGATGAAGTGAGAACACGGTGGGCACACCCTTGAAGGGAATTGTGGGATGCTGCCCCTTCCTCTCTCTTGCTTCCCAGTATCCAGGAGATGAACAGCTTGCTCTACCAGATGCTCTCACAATGATGTTGTGCCTTATCACAGGGAAAAAGCAACAGAGCCTAAAGACCAGGGACTCAATCTCTGATCCAAAATAAACCTTTTCTCTTTTTAAGTTTATTTTTTTCATCTATTTTGTTACTATAACAGAAAGCTGACTAATACAACCAGTAGTTATTAGGTTGGGGCCCACTCTCATGCCCCATTTTAATTTGGTGATTTCATTAAAGGCCATCTCTCCAAATACAGTCACATTATGAGATACTGAGTGTTAGGATTTCAATATATGATTTTTTGTTGGGGGGGCACATTTAAGCCCATAATGGAAGTTAAAATTTATTAAGATCAAATAGAGAGTAAGAAGATATGTCAGATTATGAAATTTCCTCCTTCCCAATTTGTGAATTTTTGAATAACTTTGCATAGTAACATTTGCCCCCTTCCCTTAATCAGTGTCTTTACTACTCACCTGTGAGTTCTGTGGGTGCTGAGGAGAGAGTAGTGAACATAATTTCTAAGTTCTCTACCCTCATGAAGACCGTTGTGCAGTGGAGGAGACAGATAGTAAACAACTAAGCAAACACATAAATCTAATAATGAAAAAAAAAAAAAAACAGGGCAATGAGATAAAGCAAAACTGGGTGAGAGTGGAGGCTTTGGAGCTACTTTGGAAAAGGGGAGCTGGAGTCTTCTCTAAGAAGGTAATCTGGAGACTGTGACCCAAAAGAGAGGAAAGTGCCAATCATTTGACAAGGATGGAGAAGAGTGCTTCTGCAGAGGGAAGAGAAAAGCACAAAGGCCCTGAGGTAGGAAAAAGCACCCTGGTTGTTTGAGCACAACTACTGCTATGCAGGTCACTTTCCATGTTGCTCAGCATGGGTGCAATTAACAACAAACTTGCCTTGGAAAGCAGAGGAGAGTTGAGTATTATAGTTTAAAAAAAAAAAAAAAACAACAAGAAATTGGACAATCTGGCTTAGCTTCGTACTCTAAATGTGATCGCAAGAGTTTTAACTTCTATTATGGCCTTAAATGTACCCCCCACCCAACAAAAATCATATATTGAAGTCCTAACACCCAATATCGCAGAATGTGACTGTATTTGGAGACAGTTCTTTTAATGAACTCACAATTTTTTAAAAAACACTATGTCTAGATTTATTAGAGATTTTTATTTGCAAACATTTGGACTTCACAGGCATGACTGCCTGGATTCAAATAAGAAATTATTTGATAGTGTAGATAATGGAGGAAAGCAAGGTCGCTGTGGGTTCAAACCTGGTTTTGACACTAACTGGGTACACTAACTGATATTTAACCTTCTCATCAGATATATGGAAATAAATTTGCTACATATTGCTCCACACTGAGGGTTTCTCAAATAGTGATTTGAGTTTCAGGACATAACAGCATAAGTTGGTAACTTTATTCTTCATGTAAATAAGGCATAGCCAGATGTGTATACTAGCTATGGAACCTGGAAGGGCACAGAGGAAATACTGATAATACAGCATATGACATCCACTCTGCCTCAGCCCAGTTGTGATATGTGTGTGAGATTATGTGCACAGAGCAGCACTTCTCAGACTGAAAATATTAGGTGAGTGGTGCCTAAAGTCATTGTTGCAACAGGCATACCTAATTGTGTATGTATGTATTTCTCCCACCCCTCCACTTTTGCCTAAATGTAATCCCTACTCAAAACCTCCTACTTTATCAAGTGATTAAATGCATTTGCAACAGCAGAACATACAGGAAGTTAAGTAGGTCATTTCTCTTCCTTCATTAAATACCTAGAGTGAAGCTAGTTATTTTTGTTTATAGAGCGGTTCAAAGAGAGTGTTGCATTCCCCTGAGAACTCAAGCATGAGAAGGCATGTCCTGACTGTCTGGCACGTGGCCGGTGGCCAGACAGGGTTTTATTTACAGGAATATCCACAAAGCCAGGATGAGAAGCAGGAGTGGATCACTTTAGGTTGACATCCACATCTCTACATTTTCTAGATAAGACCTCCAAGATACAGGGAAATAGTTTTTATCCTTTGATGATTCAGGCACATTATCATAATGGGGAGTAAACCATGTGCAGGACAGAAAGCTCTGGGGGGCACAAGGCATGTCAGTCTCAACCCCATGCCTTCATTGGCGCCATTCCCTCTGCTTGGCATGCCCTGTCCCCAGTTCATATGACTGGCTTATTTTCTTCTTTCCTTTCCTAGCTCAAATGGCTCTCATCAGAGGGGGCTTCACTGACCACCCAGTTTACTTCTCCCTACCCAAATCACTTTCAATCATTACTTTTCTGAATATGTCTCAAATATTATCTCCTTATATTTCTACAGTCCAACCAGGTATCAATCTATGGCAGCAGGGACAGTACTTGTGCACCCTATATCCAATTGCCTGAATCAAAACTGCTGTTCATCAAATAGCCAATGTGGCCATGAAGGGATGACTAAGTGGGTCACTCTTTGCTGGGGAAGGAGTTGACTCTGTGAACAGAACATTGTTTCAGAGACTTGGTTTCCAGAAGAGATACAGAAGTGCTGTAGATAGTGGAGGAAAGCAAAATGTGGGTTCACAACCTGGTTTTGATACTAACTGCGTACACTGACTGGAGTAAGTTGCTCAACCTCTTCACTCCTTATTGTCAACATAAAAAAGACTGGAAATAATAATAATACCCTACAGCATTGCTGAAAATATTTAACCAAGTAGTGTTTTCAGTTCATGGCACAAAGATCAATAAATGTGTCAGTTATCATTAATCAAGTAAATAAGATCAGACAGTTCTGTCTTTTGACCTAATAACAGGACTTTAATGCAAGTATAAAAAAACATAAAAGTCAGACTGACAACTTCATGCAAAGATCTAGGGATAGATCTTTGCATGAAGTTGTCATATGACCCCATATGGGGAATGTGGAACAGATTTCCAATGCCCTAGTCCTGATGGTCCTTCCTGATTCCATTGGTCCCCCCTAGGTCTCAATGGATTTTGCATATGAGGGTCACAGTGACTTTTTTCTCAGTAGACAACACATTCACTCTGATGAAAATTTTCCAAATTTTCAGCAGAAAGTTATTGAAACATTTTAATATTTAATTACTTAATATCATGGGAAGAGGATGCCAAGAGCACAGAAGCCTGTTTCATCAACATGGGTCACCTTGGGTGGCAAGCTGCTGTGACATACCTCAGGTGTAACTTAGGGGAGGATAAAAACTCTCAATGCACCTCGAGTTTGATTTATGCTGATTTCAGAGGCTCACAGGCAGGATGTATACCGGATGTGTGCAGGTGTTCCTCACACTCTACCCATATGACATGCTTGCTGAGTGATGACAAGTCATCTTGTATTCCCATGAGTGGCCATCTCGTCCTTCCCCAAACTTCTGAATCATGAAGAGCTCAGGGCTATTTTCCCAGCACAAGCAATCACCAGGGAAGCACAGAGTACAGTGAGCATCCTTTCCCAATCTCCTCTTCCTTCCCTGAGCAGTTCCCAAGAGAAACTCCAGGAGCCAATTTTCCTCAGAGTTAAGCTTGCACCCGGAGAATGATTAAAACAGTTCTGGAGTTTATTTTCTACAACATCTCAAGTTTTCAACCTGCCTCCAAAGAGTGGCGTGTGATTCCCCACTCTCTGCTAGGAGGTCACTGGCCTCTCTAGGAGAGCTGTGGGTACCCCTATCCAGGAGATTTCCAGATCACCCCTTCTTCTTCCACCACCATCTTTCTCCAAGTAGGGAGCCTGTGGAGGGTGACAAATGATGCTCTTTTTTACTGTAGAGCACTTGAATAAGAACAGAACTTTTTAAAAGATGATTTTTCTTCCTCCCTCTCAAAGAAAAGAGATTTGAGTCAAAATTATTTGGGTCTCATATCTAATATTTCAAGCTTCCATCATCAACTAAATGTATACCTGGACTTCCATCCTGCATCCAGTCTTATGAATGTAAATTTTATATAGTAATTTCCTTGTCTTAAACTCTTCATTCATCATGATTGTCTCCCAAATGAAGGTCAAACACCATAATTTGGCTGACAAGTCTCTGAATAATTTAGGTACTCTCGCGTTTTTGGTTTCTAATCCTTGCCTGTGCTGCTATGAACACGTGGATGGTGACTGTCAAACCTAGAAAGTTTTTTGAGTTACAAGTGTCACAGACAACTGTTTGGGACTCTCTGGGGTAGAATCTGAAAATTTTCAGAGTAATTAAAATCAGATGGTATTAGGAGACCCCAGTTTTGATTCTCAGTCTTGGCCACACAATGCCCAGCCTGACTCAGACACATAGCATCAGAAAATATGAGCATGGGGCTGAGGCATGAGTATTTTTTAAGCTCCCTGGGTGTTTTCAATTTTATAAAGGCCTTGCCTCAAGGGTTATTTCTTATAATCTCTCAATAACTTTCATTTATCCTTTAGGTCTCAGCTTAGATGGAACTTTCTGAGAAGCCTTCCTGGAACCAGGTGCTCCTCTTGAGTGCTCACGTAACACCTTGGGCAATGATGACTGGGTACAACTCCCTGTTTATTCATCTCTGTCTCCATGAGGCATTGAGCCTCTGCAGGACAGGGACTGTGCAGTGCCTTCCCAACCTATGTCAGGGCCTCTCACATGGTAAGTGGGAAGTCCTAAGCACTATCCCTTCTTGTAGCAGGCAGATGCTAAAGGATCCAAGTGGTTTCTGTCCTCGTGGAGTTTCCAATATTCTTCTAAAATCTCCCATTCCCCCATTCTTTCTAAAGACAAAATGCAGCATCAATCCTTCAACCTATTCCTCTGCCACCAAGACATGGTACAGGTGCCAGGATGCAGAGCAAGTTCTCCACAGCTCTTAATTTTATATGTGTAAATTCTCAAACAAGGAACTTCCAGAGAAATATTTCCACCCCATGAACACTGTTGCATCCTGTTATGTCTCCAAATTCAATATTTAAAAAAGCGAGGTCACCAGTAAGGAAGATAAATTAATAAAAGGTAATTTTCAGAACAGTTTCTAAACTTACCTCAATTTCAAGTATTACTATGAACATGAGCAGGCTTTATCTGGAAGATTCTAAGTGCAAATTATAAATAGCTAACTTAAATAATCAATGATGATATTGTCTTTAAAAATGTGAGGACAACCATGGCATGAAGACACTAAGTAAATACTTTCTTGATCTCTGCAACAAAATACTTCTTTTATAGGCATTATAGGACATTGAATGGATCTGGAGTCTAGTCCTAGCTTTGTCATTAGCTGTATGAACTTAGGCAAGTTATTTACATTCTTCAGACTTCAGTCTTCTAGTCTGTTAAGTGTGGACAATGAGATTATCCATCTCAAGGAGTTGTTACAAGGAGTAAATGAGACCATGCATAGTTAAATATTTAGTATAGTAACTGTTCTATAGTAATTTAATAGTAAATACTTGCCCTTGTTGTGATATTCTCTAGATAAGAGTGGGAAGCCCAGGGAAGAATTGCTTCTGATGGTAAGTAGGCTAAGATAAAAAGCAGGAGTTCATTAGAGAGAGCATTTTCCTCTTCTTGGTGATAGATGTTCCAACTGTGGGATTTCAATGAATCACACATTCTATAGAATTCACTTCCATTCATCACTAGAATTCAGTTCTAGGTTATCATTGCTCCTTTAAAGGACTTTCCATGAACACTTAATCATAGTTTAATTTCTTGCATTCTTTATTTACTTTTCCTTCTTCCCCTTATATACAGATACAAAGACCAAAACTCTGGAAATACCTCACCAAACTTAAGTCAATATTAAAGGGCTTTTTGATTTTTGCATATTATTAGATCATTGACCTAGTACAACCACCATTACTGGGTTTATAATTCATATGTATGGAACTCTTTTTTAAATAATTGGAAATAGATACCTAATTAAGGGTGTATTGTGAGATGAACAAAACTCTTCAGCATATTAGTGATATTAAAATCTGTCTTCTATGATGTTTCAAAATAATTTCATTTTCATAGATAGGAAACAATCATATGTCACTGCAAATGGTGTTATTGCAGGTTATTTAACTTCAGATGTTTGTTGAAGTTTTATTTTGGAGGAAAAATTGGGTGAAGTGTATGTTGGGAAGAGAGGGGTTAATGTGTATTTGGAAGGGATGAGCAGTATGTGAATGTGTGGAATGAACAGTGGTTAAGTTTGGGTATCAGAAAATCCATGTGAAAATATACTACACTAAAGAAAACAGCCATTTCATGAATTTCCAAAGGCCTAGGTCCATCATTGGTAACATTAATTCAAGCTCAATAAATTCTTAATTCTCCCAAAGAATCAGAAAACTGGTCATCTAAAATGTTAACATGTCTCTAATTTCTTCTTGAAATTTCTTCATGCTGGATCAGTGAGAAATGTGTATTGTCATTTGTTTTGCCTCCTCTAAACAAGATCTTTCTCTATGTGAACAGTTCTTCATTCACACTGGCCTATGTGGTACTCAGATTGATAACAGTGCTGAGAACTCTGCTCCTGAGAATATGATGACCACTCTGCAGTCCAGGTACTCAGGAGTAAGATGAAGGGAAAGAAGACCACCTCTTCAATCACTTTTTCACGGAGCCTGCCACTTTCAATAGTGTTGTAGACATGGAACTCACCACAAGTGGTAATGTTTACTTTGGTATCCAGCCATAGCTCTTTTACCCTGGACAGTTCATCCCTAGAAAGTGAGATGCTGCATTCTATGTAAGCATGACCTCTATACCATTGAAAAATAAAGCATGGATCTGGTTCCAGAACAGATCGAAAACCCTGTTGACCACAGTACAGAACTTTAGCCTTCTTTTTTTGTCATAGATTGGGTTTAGAGACCATTACTGTTCTTACCTAATATTCATGATATATATATATATATATAAATACACACACATATTAATAGAGAAAGTTAAAGTATAGTTTTCTATCTCAGACCTTTATGTTCTCAGGCTGTAGTCAAGCAATATAAAGCCATCATCACTACCACCACCACCCTGGAATGTGGTTATGTCCTTATAGTGGTCAATGAGGCCAACCATGCCATGTCACAAATCTCTTTCAAGAGTTCCAACTATAATAATATTAATAGCTTTAGCCAGATTGTATGTTGTTTTACCACATCTCTTGGACTTAATGGTTCCAATTGTATGGACTCAACTCAATTAGTTCAACCTTACAACTTATCTTTTTGATCATATTTGCTCAAAAGTCAATCATGAACTGTTCTGTTTGGTAGAGGTTGGAAAATGTTGTCCTTATCATGATTAAAAAATAGATCAATACCTCTTTGTACAGTAATTATTTTCTGGATTTATAAGCCAAATGCCACTATAAGCTAAGCAGTGTCCAGGCTGGAAGACTGGTGCACCACTAACTCTAGTTTGGAGATCAATATTGGATTCCCAACTGGAACTTACTGAGGATTCATGTGTAGTGAGCCATTCCACTGTTCATATTAAGGTCTAAGTTCTCCTGAATCTCAAACTTGACTTGATCTATACTATGCAAGAGGGTTATTTTTGTTGTTGTTTAGTAAACAACTAGGTGAGGGAGTTGGTGTAAAGAGAAGTGTCTGAGGCAGGTGAGGGTACATTTACCCTTGTGTAATGGACTGAATTATGTCCCTGCAAGTTTCAGATGTTGAAGTTCCTACCCTTTAACACACCTCAGAATGTGATTTTGAGATAGGGTAATTAAGGTTAAATGAGGCTGTATGAGTGGGCCCTAAACTGATATGACTGGTGTACTTATGCAAAAAAAGAGACACCAGGAATGGGCATGCATAGAGAAAAGGCCATATGAGGACACAACAAGAAGAGAGAATGGCATCTGTGAGTCAATGAGAGGGACTTCAGAAGAAATCAAATCTGCCAACATCTGATCTTATACCTTCACCTCCAGAACCATAAGAAAATAAATTATATTTGTCCAAGTTACTCAAAGGGTGGTGTTCTGTTAGGGCATCCCTGGCAAATTAGTGCACCTAAAGAAAATTACAATGGAGTTAGAACCTGTTGCTGAAGGGGAAGGAGAAGGAGAAGCATCAATACTATACTCTATTGTTTAGGTTTTTCTTATTCATATTTTATGAAAGTATTGTTACACTTAAATCTCAACAATATTATATTGTTTCTGTCTTTTAAAAATTTCCTGTAAGGAGATCTCCATTTGTTTAGGCTGTCTCTTTTCCAGGCGTCCATTCAGATAACATTTTCTTCTTCACAAAGGAAAGGGGAACACAACAGTGGCTAAGAGAACAGGCTCCACATCAGACCAACCTTGAACGTCATGTCCAGTACCTCAATACTTTACAATTTCTAGGACCTTGATCCCTATGCTCTCTAGGACTGTTCACAGGGTTTTTTTCTTAGCTCCATGTAAGTTCTTACAGAGGAGGGCTCAGAAAGAAACCTTTAGTTTGTTCTCATACCTCTCCCTGATCTTCAATCCACAGTACTTGGTCAAGGCTCAATCTCCACTTCAGGAGTGCCATTGTTTCTAACCAAGTATAATTCCACATGAAAAGTCAAAAGCAGAAAGTTATTTTATGAGTCCAGGCTTGTGGATCCAACTATAATGTGTTCAATTCTGTGTAGTGTGGGAGACAGTGGCTTGATAAAATGTTAAGTATAAGTAGGGACTGAGATTTTGCTCAGAGAAACGAATCATCTGTGATACTCAGTAAAAACCATCTGTCAAGGCATCAGACCTTACCCACGAAGGAACAAAATCCTCAAATAAACCTCTGCAGAAGGGAACAGCCTTGGGGACCCTTCTACTTCAGGATCCCATCTGGCACACTCCTACTTTCACTTTATATGACTTCAAGTCCCTTGAAACTTCTAGAACTGTCAGATCAGCTCTGCCTCCTTCCAAAGTAAAGGTCTCATGCTCTCTTCTTCCTATCCTTCATTATTATTTCTAATTTTATCTTATTGTATTAATGGATAAGTCAGACAGAATAGAAAGAATACTTATTCTTTTTAAAAAATTGTTTCTTTTTTCTTTTCTCCTTTTGTTCTTGGTCCATTATTATGCTTGTCTTACCTGAAAAATTTTCAACTATAAAGACAATTTCAAAAATCTTAATTTGAGCATTTGCATTATAACTCAACAGATGTTTTAATTTTTGTAAGATTCAACTTTGTAATGTACAGAACAGGAATAATAACTTTTGACATCATTGGAAATCAATGTGATAGGAAGACCAGGATCTGGTACATGATCAGTGCCCAGAAATGTTAGCCATGACCTGGTTACAATCATCCTCAGACCCCAGGTTCTGCCTACACACACACACACACACACACACACACACACACACACACACCAATGCATTCCTCTTTCAATGTGGTATTGCTGCCTTAGTTGTTCCGTCTTTGAATTTGGGGGCAGGTTTTTTTTTTCCTATTTATCAATAAGTATGTCATACATTGTATCTTAAATATGAGATGAACCCACTATAAGGTATTTTTGTTCCCTCCGACCTTGACACATAAAATTAAAATACATAGTGATAACTCGATTTTGGTTCCAATGTTCTTTTGGTTTTCATTGTTCCATGAATTTTGTGATGCATTTAGGAAAGTCTCTTTGTTATGATTGTATCTATATGACTTGTGTAGCTCTCAATGTCCCCACATTAGTCACTTGAGAACAGCTCACCATATTAGTCATTGTGTAATCGATTATCTGTTTTGGCATCGGAGACCAAAGTATCATTCCTGGAATAAAATTTCAATGTGGCCAAGATCTTTTCACCCTCAGGGCTTGGACATCAAAGCTCAAAGTTTCCCTGTCTTAGTTGTCTTAAATTCTGCTCTTTACTGCCATCACCACAGGTAATATTTACAAAGAGTGGATCACCCTTCAGAAACAGCTTTATCTTCCTATTCCAGCAACAGCTTTATCTTCCTATTCCAGCTTCTATCCCCACTCCTCTTCTACTCCCTTGACTTCTGGGGTTATGTCTTTTAACCACATACATAATTCACTGTAGTCAAGCAAGCACAGACAACAGAACTTTCTGTGGGAATCACATCATACACACACACACACACACACCCATAATATATACATTGATATATGTGTATATGTGATATTATTCAATATGTGGCCATTAGCCACATGTGACCATTGATTATTTGAAATATGGTTAGTGAAACCAAAGAGGTACATTTGAAATTTTCAGTTCATTTAAGTTTTTAAAATCTGCATGTGGCTGATAGCTATTGCATTGAACAACATAGCTCTGATACATGTGAGATTGCTATAGGAAACAACTAGATACTGGTAAGCAACTCTCTTAGGTAACATGTGATCCAGTTACCTTCCTCAAACTTAGAACCACTCTACTACCTTGTTCTTGGAAGTGAGAGCAAAAGGTAAAAAGCAGCAACATTTCCTCTTAGTCGTCCCTCCCTTTAGTTTCTCATTAGGCTAATTAATAGCTATTATTCAATGCATTTTTGTAGAGTCCTAGATACATATATTAGCTAAAATAGTCACAGCTGCCCTGAATGACAGTTATTATGCACATTTATAGGTGAGGCTTAGAAAAACCAAATAAGTGGCTTGACACTGCACAGTTAATCAACCTCAGATTTGGGATTTAAGCCAAGATCTGCCTTTAACACATCCCTCTTCTCTCCCCTTTCACTCTCTACACAGTTACGTGCATCCATCTTCCAGGTTGCCATCACACCTCTCCCTGCTATGTAGCAATCCTGGTTTCTTGGTGTGATTATCAGTTATTTCTTTCATGGCCTTTTCTCTGCTCTTTATTTTTCTTCCCTAGATCTGTCCTCTCATATATTTTTCCCCTAAAAGGCCACCTTTTCTACTCAGCCTCTCTGGTTGTCCTACCCTGTACCATATTCAGCTGGCCTGATATATGTTGTACTATTCTGGGTAAAACTGTTTCCTTACCATGTTTCCTATATGACTGAGGAATGCACAGCTGAGTTTTCAATGCAGCTCTGCAGATTTCTGCTTTATTTTCCCAAGTCCATATTTTTACTTGAACACTGACACCTTCAGCTCTCTTTATAGCCTCTTCCTGAAACTCATCAGTACCCATTTAAGAAGGGAGTGAGTCTCTTTCAAAGGGCCAAGTCATTTTTTTTGTTGCCACAAATTTGTAGGAGGCTTAAAAAAAGAAACAAACAAACGATATACCACCTCAGCTTATCTAACAACTCATAGATGTGTATTCTTTCCCATTTTGCTAGTGAATACAAAGAGGTCCAAAATGATTATTCAATGTATGGTAAACACACCATGAAATCAGAAGGGGCTCCAAAAATAAAAGCTAGCTAGATGTGCAGCCTAAAGTTCAGAAACAATTCCCAAAGGTACTGGAGTCACCCCTTCCCCAAAAGACTCAAAGGTATATATTCCCAAGGCAGTTCTAGGAAATGAAAGTAGGCAGGACTGGAAATGCTCTTTCATACTGCACATCCAGACAGCCTCTCACAATGGCCTGGCACTGGAAATTTCTCCGGGCTAAAGAAGCTCATCTTCTTAAGCATGTACTTTGCCAAGGGCAATGAGTTAGAGCAATTATAACAACGGGGGCTCTTTTCTAAGCATGGATGAATTTCTGAAATTCTTAGACAACAGCATAAAAACACGCATGGGTAAGTCTAGGGTTCTAGTAACCAGTAATAATGGTTATTGAGTGTGTTCTGTAAGTGGGGTGGGAAAAGGTCTCATCCAAGCCAGTTTGCTTGTCTTTTTTGGATTGCTTAGAGTTCTCTGTCAGCAGTTTTTTTCAGAGTTCATCCTTGATAGGTCCTGAGTTACCTTCCTGAGTCTAAAAGAACTTTAGAGTACAGGAAGTCAACAACATTATCTTCAAGGTTTCTTCATTGTTTGCATAAAGCAAGCTTCCATTTTACTAGATACTTTAAATGAAACTTCCTTTTAAGTCTTCATTGGATATTTTAGTTACGACCATGCAAGATCAACAGCAGCTAGCCCAAGATGAGAAACGTAAGTCCACTTTTGTTGTATAAATGTAGACCCAGAAGTTTTTTCATCATAACTCATCACTACCCATGAAGAAAACTTAGCAGGACAGGGATGGGCACTGTTATGTCCAGTATCAATTCTCAGGTCAGCTAGTGTGAAAAGAAAATGGAAAGAGATCAAGTAGATTGTGATAGGACCAACATGTGAAGGCTTTTAACAAGAATATAAATAAAATATGCAAATAGTGATAATCACATTTACTTTCTAATATTTATAAAAGTTACTATAAAACCAGGGTGCTCAGGACAATAGAAATTTATACTCCCACAGTTCAAGAGGCTACAGATCCAAAATCAAGAAGTCTGTCTCTTTCTTGTCACCTGTCCTTTTTATAACAATTACCCCGAGATCCATCCTTATCCAATGTGACTTCATTTAAACAAATTATATCTACAAAGACCCTTTTTCCAGAAAAATTCTGTTATAATTTAGATATGAGGTGTCCCCCAAAAGCTCATGTGTGAGACAAAAATTTAGAGGTAAAATGATTGGATTATGAGATCTTTAAACTAATCATATATTAATCCTTTGATAGGGATTAACTGGATGGTAACTGTAGGCAGGTAGGTGTGGCTGGAGAAGTTGGTTCACTGGGGGTGTGGCCTTGGGGTATATATTTTGTGAGCTGAGCTTAGTCTCTCTGTGCTTTCTGGTGACCATTTCCTGAGCCACTTTCTTCCACCACAGTCTTCTGACGTGATGTTCTGCCACACCTCAACCCTGAGGAATGAAACTGGTGTGTGGACTAAGACCTCTGAAACTGTGAGCCTCAAATAAACGCCTTTTAAAATTGTTCTTGTCTGGTCTTTTGGTTAGAGCAATGAGATAGCTGACACATTCTGAGGTTCCAAGTGGAATGAATTTGGTGGGAGTGGGGGCATTGCTGTTCAATCAGTACAATAATTTTAATAATTTTCAGTGTTCGCTTCTCTCAGATAGTTGTATAGAATTCATGGCTTGATAGGAAGCAGTTGGACTGGTAATCATATATATTACAAGCTTGCTCTACTTGGATTTGATTTAGTCACTCACATGAATGGGAAGGCTGGAAGAATTCAGTAGTCCTGATCCTGAGATCCTGGAATGGGTTCAATGACTCATTAATTTTCTAAATGATATGAAAATCATGTAGCAGGCATCCTTATGCCTTCTACAAATTAGAATTTCCCTTTCTTCTCCCAAGGGGTCTTTGACCTATAAAGGCTAAGAACTACATCAAATCATCTGTGAAGTCCACAAAGCATTTTGATTCCTGGACATAATATTTGATCTGTGTTGTGCTCTTCCAATTCTATGATATATTCAGAGTTTTAGGATAATGTGTTAAAATTCTAACCCTTAAGATTATTTTATTTTGAAATGTTTCCTGCTCATTGATTTTCAATCTGCCTCCTTCTACATAAACCACAGGTGGATCCGTCTTTACTCTACTCATGTTTTATGCAATAGAAAATGTAAATGAATCTCAGAACTTGACGAAAACATGCTAATGTCAGCACAAGGAGAAGAAAGACAGGATTGAAGAGGTTCATTGCTAGAACAGAGCTATTATAAGGGGAGAGGAGGAAACACTGATGATGGTTTTGCTGCGGGGAGTCAGTGGTAAAACAGTATTTACGTTCCCCATCCAGAATGTCATTCGCCTGATGCTTTAGTCTCTCAGGCAAATGACAATTTCTTACTCATTAAAAATAATTCTATTTGATAACCACCAGCATCAGATCACATGGGCTCTGTGTTTTAAAAGGATACACAGGTTCTGTGGTCAGTGGCTTCTTCTGTAGATAGCCACATGTTAACAACACTCATTCTTCAGGAGTCATGGGTGATTAGCTCAGTCTACACAATTTCTGGCCTCCTCTTACTTTCCTGTTCTAATTTTTTAATCTGCCCAGCTTTAATTTCTTAATCTCTTTGGAGCTTCTCCATCAGAAGGTGAGTGGGAGGAGAGAAAACAGATTACACTCTACTGATCCACCCTCCTTCTTCCTATCATGTGAAAAAGATGGGGTCCAGAGGAGCAGTTTCAGCTATATGTCTTTTCTTGTTCTATTACACAGGAAATCAAATGAATCATGTCAATGTTGTAATATAAAATTGGAGATCTGCCTTTCTTTGGTGAGGGCTGAGTTTAAAATAATGAAAAGTAAAAAAAAAAAATGAGAAGAAAAAATGTTTTTTTCACAATGATTTATGATTACTTTTCCTTACTGCCTTAACCTAATTTCTACTTATGGAAATTATTGCATGAAAAATACACCAAGAAATACAATGAGCCTTTATTAGATTTTCAACTCTAGGCTGGGTATGCTCCAGAGTCTCATTTATACCTGACAAGGAGTCCATAATTGCTCTCATGTGCTCTTTTTTCCCTATTGTAGCTCTGAGGATGTAATCCTGGGCTTCTGGCATGATAGACAAGTGTTCTCCCACTGAGTTACACCCACAGCCCCTCCATCATGTATCCTTGAATTGATAGTACTAAGTATTCCTTTTACACAAGTATAAAAAGTTCAAGGGAAAAATCCTCAGAAGTGGGTGCTAAGTTTCTTGCCAAGCACAGACGTTCTACACAGCCTTATTAAATAAAAGAGAAAACCCTGATACAGCCTGAGCTTCTAGTGAATGTTGAGTTCATGGTTATTCTTTAAAGGTCAGTGAAAAGAATGAAAAGCACTGAGGAGGGTTTGGAATGGCATTCTCAGTTACACTGGCCAGGAAATGAATCCCAGGCAGGCAGGCAGGCAGGCAGGACAAGGCATCTTCCAAGAAAACAGGCTCAATATTTTAAGTTTGGAATAAAAGAGCAATGCGTAGGATGAAGAAGAAGAAGGAAAAGAAATCTAAAACCCTAACAAATTGCTGGCTACCCATATAGAAGGAATGAAGACAACCAGAGTCAATGTGACCATTGTGAGTTTTGACCCTCCTTTTAAAGAGTTAGAGATAGTTAATGCCATTTGAAGGCTCCATAACAATAGAATTTAGCCATTTAGCATTTGCTACTATAGCCTTCTTAAGATGAATTTGTCATTTTCTAGATAGGATAGGGCCTAGATATAAAAAAGAGCAATATCGGTCTATCTATCTATCCATCCATCCACACACACACATACACACACACACATACTGCTTTTTAAAATACATATATAAATATATAATGTATATAATTTTGAATATATAAACATACATTTTTATTAATATACATATTAATATAATGGAAAACAGAAAACATAGTAGCTGGGTGAAAGCTTTCTAAGAGGAGACCTTATTAACCAAAGCAATTAAGCTTTGAAAATAAGTTCACAATTTTCAAGAGATTTTAATTTTTAATGATACTATATCAAATAATGATAGCTCAATTTAAATTAGTCATAATTAAGCTTCTATTATGTTCTTTCCTGTTTTTTCCCTATTGACTAAAACATTGCATTTTAGAGACCACTGCAATACAAAACAAATGAAGCAAATGACTTATATTTTCCACAATTAATTTCACAGACCTTTATTAACTCAATGATATGTCTGATGGTATTAAGTTCTAATTCTCAACCTGGGCCCTTCCCATCCTGACACTAAATGCCTCAATAAGAGATGGAGCCCACTGTGCACAACCCACAATGATATCATCAAAAGCACAGGGAGGTTTTTCCTTCCAACTTCAATGTGCAAGTGGCAATACTGTTCAAGAATAAAAAATAAAAAATAAAAACCCATACAAGTTGTTACTATTTCACAAGGAATGGGTAGCAGCCAAGGTAAATTTTAGCCAAGTTCATATCAAAAAGTATTTCCTAAAGTGGAAAATTTCCTGAAAGGCGTTACAAAAATCCATCAACAGATTACTTTGAAGGAGAGGGGCCAAAATACAAAGGAAGCCTATCTTGTCCTCACAGAGAATGGGCAGTACAGAATCTTTAATAACCCTCACTTATTTCTGTGGAAAAAAGGCTCATGAAATATTTATTTAGTTGTTCCAAGTGAACTTATTTGGTGTTAAAATTAGAAATTTTACTACCCAAAGAATGGACTTTTTCATTAACTATCAAGTTTTCCTCAAGACAAAGTGACATAGGTAAATAATGGCTTCAATAGTTCTCAGCACTGAGTGGCACAGGGCCTGGATAAAATTCTGCCTGGTCCATTTATATTAATCAGAATTCATCTAGAGACTCAGATAATTTGGTGGAATTCTGAGGCTCACTAAGACTTGAAATAGCCAGTTAGAATGTTTGTAAATGCTTCAAATGGGTGTTTCTCAGTCTTTATCCTACAGAAATTTTAAATTTGATAATTCTTTCTTGGGACAGTTGGTGGCTGCCATGGTCCTTGCATGAGGTTTAGCACAGTCCTTGGCCTCTACCATAGTAAGATGTCATAGTACCTCATTCCCTTCAAAGATGAGAGAACTAAAAATGTCTCCAGATTGCCAATTGTCCTCTCAGAAACAAAATCACCCTAGTTGAGAACCATTGCTTAAACTCACGCCAGAAAAGCAATAAAGTTCACCTTGAAATCTCACTTTTCTTTTTCATTTAAAAATTATTAAAGTTATACTGTCAAAAGCAATATATAGATTCAATGTAATCCCCATCAAAATTACAATGATATTCTTCAGAGAACTAGAAAAAAGAATACTAAAATTCATTTGGAAGAATAAAAGGCTCAGAATAGTCAAACCAGTGTTAAGACAAAAAAGCAATGCTAGAGGCATCAAAATACCTGATTATACTACAGAACTACAGTAACAAAAACTGCCAGTACTAGGATAAAAACAGACACATATGTCAATGGTACAGAATAGAAGACACAGAGACAAACTCACACATCTATAGTCATCTGAACCTTGACCAAGGTATCAAAAACATAAATAGGAGAAAAGATAGCTTTTTAAACAAATGGTGCTGAGACAACTGGTTATCCACATATAGAAAAATGAGACTAGACCTTTATCTCATCCTGCACAAAATCAACTCAAAATGAATCAAAGATCTTAGAATTAGAGCAGAAACTATGCAACTCCTAGAAGAAAATGTGGGGTCAACACTCCAGCTTTTAGGTACAGGCAATGACTTTCTCAATAGGACCTCTAAAGCTCAGGAAATAATGCCAACAGTTAATAAATGGGATAGTATCACATTAAAAAGATTCTTCATAGCAAAAGAAACAATTAGGAATGTGAAGAGAGAAACCACAGAACGAGAGAAAAAATCTTTGCTAGCTACTCTTCTGATAGGGCTAAATATCTAGAATACATAAAGAGCTTAGAAAACTTTACACCAAAAAATCAAATAACTCAACTAATAAATGGGCAAATGAACCAAACAGACACTTCTCAAATGAAGAAATAAAATGGCCGAGAAATATATGAAAAAATGTTCAACATCATTAGCAATTAGGAAAACGTGAATCAAAACTGTACTGAGATTTCATGTCACACCAGTCATGGAAATGATGGTAATCATCAAGAATACAAATAATAATAAATGCTGGAGAGGATGTGGAGAGAAAGGAACAATTTTACACTGTTGGTGGGACTGTAGATTAGTACAATGTGAAAATCGGTATGGAGACACCTCAAAAGACTAGGCACAGTACCAACATATGACCCAGCTATACCACTTCTAGGTTTTTACCCCGAAGAATTAAAGTCATGTTGCTACAGTGAGACATGCATATCCATATTTATAGCAGCAAAATTCACAATAGCCAAACTATGGAACCAGCCTAGGTGTCCATCAACAGATGAATGGATAAAGAAAATGTGGCATATACACAATTCAGCAATAAAGAAAATTGAAATTATGGAATTTGCAGAAAAATGTGTGGAACTAGAGACCATCACGTAAAGTGAAATAAGTCAAACTCAGAAGATTAAGGGTCATATGTTTTCTCTCAAATGCAGAAGCTAGAGAGGAAAAACAAAAACAAAGGTGAAGGTAGAGCTCCTAAAAATCAAAGGGAAATCTGTAGAGAAAGGGGACTAAGGGAAAGAAGATGGGGAAGGAGCGGGGGAGTACTGGTTAGTATAATTTTGATTAAATTATGTTGTTATGTTGTATCCAGGTACAAATATGTAACAACAAACCCCATCAATATGTATAACTATAATGTACCAATAAAAAATGAGGAAAGAAAAAAGTGTTAAGCTTTTCATGATATGTTTTGAATATCCCATCCTTTTTCTTTTGTCACTGAAAATGTGACATTGTTGAGGAATGAATCCTGCAGACGCCCTCCTTTGCCTCTCATCCACTTTCCACCCCAAGCTTCACACCACTAATCTGTCTACTCTAAGGAGAAAACAGGCCCTGACACATTCAGAACCTGGCAGCCCCTCTGTCTGTATTTTCTTCCATGGTGTCCTTGAGCCAGACAGACTGCTGCCTTCTGGGCTGGAGAGCTCCTGGCAGCATGGACCCTAGCCCAGCAGGATCTTCATGTCCTGCAGTGTCCCACCTGGAAGGACTTCAGTGACTGCTCTGAAGGGAAGTCCCAGCAGTTTCTGAGGCTAGCTTCAGAGTGTCACAGAGGAGCTAGGAAGAGATTTAAAGATTCCCACTTGCGGGTCATGTGAACCCAAACATGACAATAGAACTCAATGCTAACTGATTAAACAGGAAACATTTTTATTATTTTCTACACACAAACTCAGGAAGGGCCCTAGGTTCAAGCATCCCTTAAGTTAAACAAGGCAACTCTAATTAAACATATCTCAAGAACAAATTTGAAGGTTTTTTTTTTTTTTTTTTTTTTTTTTTTTTTCCTGAAAAGGCTTTTCATCATTCTCCAACTTATTGCAGCCCGCGGGGAGCAGTTTTTCAGTGTCTTTGAATAGGTAATGGGCTAAGGAAAGTAAACTAGGTCTCTTCCCTTGCCATTCCTTTCCTATGTTTACAGCTAAATCTTTGAGGTAAAGACACTACATCATTATTTGTATTATTAAAAATGAGTGCAGTGCAGATCTTCTTTACCTAGCTAATCAGATGCACACAGCAACTCTTAATGCTGTGTCCCATATCTAAAGTCAATGTAAATCACACATTATAAAAAGCATCACAAACTGATGACAATGTAATTATTTGTTCTACATTTACCCTGGACCAAAGATTGAGCTAGTTCCTCATTTTTAATTGTTGTACCTTTAATCACATATAGTCCTCACTGCAATCCTGTGAATCCAGTTCTGTCACTCTATTTTGAAATAGGAAAATGGAGCCTTAAAGAAATTAAGGTCACACAGTTTGAGAAACAGAGTAGGAATTCAGACTCACATCAAAATCTTTATCCATAGATGGATGAAAAAGAGAGAGAGAAAGACAGAAAGATATCCATGATGTCACATGATACTACCCATCTTTCTAGGAATTCTCCGATGAGAACACCTTGACATGAAAGTTGGCTCCCAACGTGACTCTACAAAGAGAGGACCTTATTTGTCTACTTAAGGAGGTAGTGCTCATTGTTTAACCCAATGAATATCTGCTTGATAACTTGCACTATTGAAGAAGCAGATTCATATGTCCTATCCCATACCTAAGGAAACAGAATCTCATGTGTGTAATGGGTGAGAAATTACTATAGGTACTGCATTTCTTTCTTTCTTTCTTTCTTTCTTTCTTTCTTTCTTTCTTTCTTTCTTTCTTTCTTTCTCTCTCTCTTTTTTTTCTTTCTTTCTTTCTTTTTTTTTTTGTAGTGGGGATTGAACTCAGGGGCACTTGAACACTGAGCCAAATCCCCAGCCCTATTTTGCATTTTATTTAGAGACAGGGTCTCACTGCGTTGCTTAGCACCTTGCTTTTGCTGAGGCTGGCTTTGAATTCATGATCCTCCTGCCTCAACCTCCCAAGCCACTGGGATTACAGGTGTGTACCACCATGCCTGGCAGGTACTGCATTTTTCTTTTTATCATACAACGTTCTTTATTCTCCTCAGACTTGGAGAGTGATCATTATTCAAAAAGGCAGAATTTGTGATATTTGTATATAAAATCCAGTACTATGTATGACATATTTAGGTCTTGTGTTTTTTAATTAAAATTATTCTAGCACCCATGAAAATTTCAGAACACTGACCTATGTTGTCAACAGAAATTTACTCATGGGACCAGATGGCTCTGGGTGGGTCTTATCTGTTGACCCATTCTAGTCCAACTTGGATCCTACATTTTAGCTGGAGTATGCCTGAGCACTTGGACACCTGTTGTCTGCCTCCAGATTCTTATTTTTTTGTCTCCCACTTTTGTTATAATGCCCAGTTTAAATACAGATTTGAATGCCTGCACATTTTTTAGTTGGAAGTGCCGCAAGTCTGCCTGCAGGGTTTTCTGTCAGGGTTGATTCTAGTTGCCAGGCTTCCTCTCCTGTGTGGTTTGGGACTTTTGATATAGGATCTATGGCCATTATTTGGGAGATCGGTGTTATTTCAGGGTTACTGATTTGGTTGCTCTGAATTCTTTTCTCTAATGACACTTAAAAAAATCTCTTGTGAAACATATCCCTTGAAGTAGAGGGATGTATACTTATAGTATTTTGGAAATATGGCCCTAATTTTATACTCATTATATAGATGTTTTCTGAGATGATGAGAATAAAATCAACTCAAAATGTTTAAAAAAAGAAGTCTCTTGTGGGGAAGTCTCATACATAGGTGTGAGCTGAGTTGCATATATAGCATGTGTCTTCTAGAGAACACCAGGTTCTAACAGGCTAAAGATTGTATTGCTGCATCCCTTCCATCCATATACCAGGAGTTATCACACATGCTGTTTACATAGGATATCATAATCTTGGGCAAAATTGCATTTGTCTTATTTTACATGTGAATTTTCATAGAATCAGAAGTCTAAACATTGATGAGATTTTTCCAAGGCTCCAATAACAAACACTTCAAAATATTGTCTTTGGAATATGTTTATAGTTTGGGGGAGGTGGGGTGGAATAGATATTTATCTTTTTAGTTGTCTTTATTTGTCTTGGTTTTCCCAAATATATCCCACAAATGCACATAGAAGGGTGGGACAGGGGCAAACCAAACTTTATCTTAGATGAGAAAAATAAGCCTAGGATTTTAAAATATTAATAATCTACACTAAAAGATTCACAAACTAGATAATACATGTGTGGAAGACCCATACATTACTGGAAATCTTAGCCAGGATCAAGCGGTACAAGAATAATACACACAGTTAAGATAAATTCACTTTGGACTTAGGAATCTAGGGATACATCATTTTAAGCAAACTTTACACTAACCAAACTTCTGATATCTGCATAAACACTTCACATCTATGTAGATATTTTAAAACTATAGCTAGAAGCTAGGAGTTTATAGAGTAAGTCTCTAAAATTTAGTTCCCTGTGGCTATTTTAAGCTATAATTTTTAAAAAATACTTTTAGGAAGGTAGAGTGCTTCTTCACTCTCAGGAAAGAAGCAAGGAAAGATTGATTTTTTTTTTCAACCCAGGACCTAGAACTTCCTAAAAACTATCAATTTCTAGATTTCCAAAAGATGTTATCTTTCACATTAAAAAGAGAACTAAACATTATGACCAAGGTTCTGTATGTTTAAATATTTGAAGGCAACCTGTGTCTTTCTGTTCTGAT
Organism: Marmota marmota marmota; assembly: GCF_001458135.2. NCBI lineage: Eukaryota > Metazoa > Chordata > Mammalia > Rodentia > Sciuridae > Marmota > Marmota marmota. The sequence continues at coordinate 4,824,293 of NW_025999924.1, read as the reverse complement.
TGCATCTGATGCCAAAATGTGGTTAAATTACATCCATAAAGGGATTGGATAATGTGACCCAAATTAAACATATAACCTGAACTGTAACCTGTACTGCCTAGAGGAAACCTGCTAAGTTGTTTTCTCAGATTACAAGTATGCCCCCTGCCAACCAGGAACCCCCCAATGCTATGTGCAGGGGTAGGATCCTGGTAGCCATGCCCATCACATGACCTCACATCCCCATCCCCAACCAAGTATTACAAGGTGCACACTGGGTACAGTGTGGAACAATTGAAATTTCTTCTAAAGAAATTTGGTATTACTACCATGAAATATTTGTCTGTATGTGTCTGTAATTTGTCAACTTGGGGACCCATACTTTTTGCCACCAGTAGTGGAGAATCAAAATATCTAGAATTTTGTAATAATTTCCGAAGTGGTCTTCTGGAAAGTATATTGTTCTTCAGAAAGCATGGTCACAGTAAGGTCCCACCCATCACATTGTTCATCAAAACATGGCGCCTTCTTATAAGAACAAATATGATAATGCCTCTCTCTATCTGAAAATCCCAAATAACCACAAACATGAAATAAAATTCAAATCCAAATTATGGTTTTTATACATTTTCATAATCTCATTCCACATATCTGTTAGATACATATTCCACGGACTCTTTTCCTCCCCTAGTCAGATCTTCTAAATGATCTGCAGACACAGTCTTACAATCTGGTCATGGTCATGCTGAATATCAACTCTTCAAACACACCGAATTGTTTGGCTTTATGTTCCCACCCCTTTCTGTTCTGTCATAAGACAGCAAAGAGAAGGTTTTGAAAAATTTATTCTTTGTGTCCTAGTTCAAATTTTGTATGTCTCTGAAGTTTTCCCTGTATTTTATTCAATTATTAACACCGATTCTCCTCTTCTAGAAACCCTCTGCCAAATCCTGGAGTATAGGCTAATGGCTCCTTTTACTTTCTGTTATTTATACCTGTCCTTCAAAGCGTTAATATTTTGCTATAGTTTTCTAAGTCATACTACTCTTCAACTCAAGGCTAAGAGTTCCAGTAAGGCAATAATCATTTCTTATGTCCCTAAACCAATGTGTAGTCTTATGCTAATCTTGCACTATCTAGTTGCTTGAACCTCTAGAAATCAGGATGCAGTTTGCCTCTTGGGGTATCTATCACATATTTTTTAACTGGCTAATTTATTTAACCTTCACAGTAATAGGAATTAAGGAATTACTTATTATTAAATACAGAATTTCTCAGCAGGCTACTATATAGCCCTCAAAAAAATAAATGCTTGAATTGAAATAATTCTTCCTCATTTGTTTTTTCAAATTGTATAAGAACAGTCCCACCAGCAATGTGTGAGTATATTCTTTTCCCCCATATCCTCACCAACATTTATTATTGCTTGTATTCTTGATTGTTGCCATTCTGACTAGAGTGAGATGAAATCTCAGTGTAGTTTTAATTTGCATTTCTCTAATTGCTAGAGATGTTGAACATTTTTTCACATATTTGTTGACATTTGTATTTCTTCTTCTGGGAATTGCCTGTTCAGTTTCTTTGCCCATTTATTGATTAGATTATCTGTATTTTTGGTGTTAAGTCTTTGAGTTCTTTGTATATCATGTAGATTAATGCTCTATCTGAGGTGCAGGTGGCAAAGATTTTCTCCCATTCTGTAGATTCTCTCTTCACATTCTTGATTGTTTCTTCTGCTCGGAGAAGCTTTTTAGTTTGACATCTTCAAATTTATTTATTCTGAATTTTACCTCTTGCACTTTAGGAGTCCTGTTGAGGAATTTGGTTCCTAAGCTGACATGATGAAGAGTTAAGCCTACATTTTCTTCTAGTAGGTGCAGAGTCCTAGGTCCTTGATCCACTTTGAGTTGAGTTTTATGTAGGGTGAGAGGTAGGGGTTCAATTTCACTCTGCTACATACGAATTTCCAGTTTTTCCAGCACCATTTATTGAAGAGTCTCTTTTCTCCAAGGTATGATTATAGCAACTTTGTCTACTATGGGATAACTCTATTTATGTGCGTTTGTCTCTGTGTCCTCTATTCTGTTCTAATGATCTCCGTGTTTGTTTTGATGGCAAAACCATGCTGGTTTTCTTGCTACCGCTCTGTAGTGTGATTTAAGTCTCATATTGTGATGCCTCCTGCTTTACCTTATTCGCTAAGGATTGCTTTGGCTATTCTGGGTCTCTTATTCTTTCAAATGAATTTCATGACTGCTTTTTCTATTTCTATGAAGAATAGAAATTTTAATAGGAATTAAAATTTTAATAGGAATTATATTAAATCTGTAAAGCACTTTTGATAGCATGACCATTTTGGCAATATTAATTCTACCTAAGAACATGGGAAATCTTTCCATCTTCTAAGATCTTATTCAATTTCTTAAATGTTTTGTAGTTTTAATTGTAGAAGTATTTCAACTCTTTTGTTGAGTTTTGCATTGAAACTTTGAAGATAACCTCATGAAAAATGTAAAGTATCTGCCATTATCTTTCTTCCCTTTTTTCCCCAGCCATGAATAAATCCCTACTAGGTGTACTTTTATGCTTTGTGTTCACACATGTATGTTTGTGTTCACACATGTATGTTTGCACTTGCAACTTGCTACTTTTTAGCATGTTACTTAATAGTCCACTTAATTAATTAAGACTTATTTAGGATTCTTCTCCAACTTGTCCATCTTTGGAGATGTTAGCAAGTTAAAATGTGGATGTCTTAAGAGGTAGTATTTCCACTCAGTAACTATGGCAGGACTTACCACCAGTCTTGTACTATTGGGCCTGAATAAACTACTGTCTAAAGTATGAAACTCAAGTTTGTTACTTGAAAAGATATGTCATACATCTTTTATTGCTTAAAAATTTCAACTTCTCTACCTCTTTTGAATAGGCTTTAGTATTTTTTAAAAAATAATCTTTTTAAAGCTTTGAAAATGTACTTTCAGAGTACATTAAGAAAAATTTCCACTTAAATATTGATTAAAATCATAAAAGGAATTACTGTCTTAGAAGAAATATATAATCATCCCTTGCTTGCATCAATGACTCCCATAATGGTCTCAGTAATAGGCCTTAAGTTTGGTATCTGAGCTTCCAGGAATTTGGACAGATTTCATCAGTTAATTAACCTCACATGCTTCCAGGAATCTAATCAAGTTGACCTTCAAGTTACACATAAGCACATCTTCCCACAGACAATCCAAATCACAGCTGATCAAGTGGCTCATTAAAAGGAAACTGCTTTAAATACGTATACACCACAGAAACTCCTTGACAGTGATGAGCCATTAATACCCAGTAAATATGTCATTAATAGTGAATTCAAATAGCAACTCTCCTCCTGACAGCATGATAAGCTCTTTGTCAATGCTTGGGAATATTAACGTGTTCTTCATATGCTTTCTATACTCTATAATTAAACCCTAATGCTAATGTACCCAACTCTTAAGCCTCTAGACTGATACTAATTATGCTGTATTATTTATTAGTGGTTTAATCACTAAACATTTACCATATCACAGTTTCTGTAGGCCAGGAGTTAGGGAGCAACTTAATTGGTGAGTCTGACCCAGAATCATTAGTGAGTTTGCTATCAGGGTGTAAGCTAGAAGTTCAGTTATTGTAAAGCCTTCTTTGGACTGCAGAATCAATTCCAAGATGAATCGTTAACATGGCTATTGGTTGGAGGTCTCAGTTCCTAGCCACACAGATTTCTCCATAAAGCACAGGGCATAGGACTGCTTTAAACATTACCTTCTCACAAAGTGAAAGTTCAAAAAGAGAAAACCACAATAACTTTTATTTATGACCTAGTCTTGGAAGTTATATTTTATCACTTCTACCATATTTTATTTATTGAAGTCATTAAAAATAAGGCACAGTGAAAGGGAGGTAAACTAGGCTCTGCATTTTGAAAGAAGGAGTATTGAAGAATTTGTTGGCATATTTTAAAGCTACCACACATGCAGATTTGTCTTCTGCAAATAAACATTAGGCACATGCACGTGGTGGCCATCAACAGATATATTTAAATATACGGGAAATTAAATGGATGAACTTTATGCTATGTTATCCGTATCTCTATAAGAATGTTTACTTTTTTAATAAAATAAATGAGGCACTCAAGATACAGCTAAGTTGGCACGCTTGCCTAGCATGCATGAAGTTCTGGGTTCAATCCCTAGCAGTACAAAAAAGAAATAAAAGAAAGGAGAGAGAGAAATAAGAAAGTTACTGAAATAAAGTTATTGAAAACAGAGAATTAAGGTCACTGGGGTCAGTTGTGCACCCAGCATTTTATCTAAGACAACTAATTCTTATTAAAAATTGTGAAATAGTCAGTGATATGTTGAAGCTTGTTTATAAGAGACAATTCCCAGTATCTTTAACCCAGCGCCATGTTCAGTAACACCATATTGAAAGTTTAGAAGCCCCCATGATAGGAGTATTTACACAAAGGAAATTGATAAATTCTATAAATCAGTGATTTTCCTTGGGTGCAATTTGCCCTAATACATAAATGAGGAAAATTGAAATCTAAGAAGTTTTAAAATTTGTTTTACAAATTTTTGGACATTTTTCTTCCATTGAGGACCATAAGACTAGTAAATGAAAAGGCCGGAATTTGCACCAAGTGTTGAAAGCTAAAACCAGTTTTGTTTTTAGTATGCATACTGCCTCTCAAAGAGAATTAATTACTGTACTTTGCTGAAATCATTCTCATTGCCTCTATCATGAAATTGGTACTAAAGACTAATTATAGCTAAGTAGCTGAACACTTGGGAACTAATCATATTTAAGTTTAGGGATTGAAAAATATTAGTGAAAATAAAAAATAAAAAGAGGTACCTTCAATTTAATTTTAAGTAGACAAATTGAGATGAGAGAGGTAGACAGGGGGAGAACTACATTCTGTTCAACAGGAAATTGCTGGAAGTTAGATATAGCAGGCACCTCTGCAATATTCACACAAAGTGTGAGAATACTTTTTTTTTTCAACAGAACACTCTGAGTCTCATTTCTCTAATTTGACATTGATCTCTCTAATACAATATTTATTACCTCTGGCTTCAGATAAACACCCTTGAAAATTCATTTCTTATGTATACAATTTCACCCTATTTTGCATATTTGAAATATCCATATTACACACACACACACACAAATACACACACAGAGTTGTGCAGAATGACCCTTGTGCAGATAACCATACACACACTAATGACCACATTCTCCAAAATGGATGCTTTCAACACGTGGAGGATGGAGAGGAAGATGAAATAGACTTCCCTTGAGCAACTCTTTTTCAACATTAGCCCTAATAGTTCAAAAGTGATCCCATTTACAGATATTAAGCAAGACAGCTGTGTAGAGACGATGGACACGTGCATGAAGGCATATGCATGTGAAATCTTGCCACCATGCTAGAGATAAAAACGTGACAGCTAGGTTACCATGGAGACAGAAGCAAAGACACCAGCTACTTACTGTGAATACCAATTAACAGCTAGCACTTCTTTATGTTACTAAAATTGGTTGCCAGGGTAACTCAAAGGATTGGCTCAGGTTATCAAATTAATTACAAATCAAATCCCAAAAAAAGTCAGATTCTTTAGAATATTATGGAACTTAAAGAAATAATAATTTATGAAAATTCATGCTATTCTCACCATGGCATGTGCTTATTTGTCTATGATTCTTCCTTTGTTATTTCACCTTTGCTTTTTACTTTCTTAAAATATTGATTAGGCAGAAACTAGGAAATATTTTTTAATATTCTCATGCTTCCAACAAAAGAAAACTAAAATAAAGCTATCATTTACAAGTTATTTTATACATATATTATATAAAACAAGTTTCTTATATGTATGTATGTATCTATCTGAAACAGATTATAATTGTATAACACGGTTGATTCCTGGGTACCTGCATTTTTTTCCCTCAGCAACTACTATCTATGTGTCTTGTGCTTCCAAATACGTTACTGAGGTCTCCAAAAAACATTCTGCCATGCAGGACATTACCATGTTTTTCTGAGAATTGAATTAAACTGGATATTTTGCCACTGGGAAGAGTCACTCTGAAGCCTTGCTGTCTTCCGGAGTCCATGGTGTAAGCAGCAGCAGCAGCGCTGAGTAGATTAGAGCCTGCCTGACTCATGTAGACACAGCATCTGCCCCTGGAAAGCTAGGTAAGCTTGGACAGGGCATCTGTCTTCTCCAGTTCAGTGTCCTCATTTACTGAGAGTTTTTGCTGAATACCTGAACGTTTACAGCAAACTTGCTCCAAAACACCCAGCCTCTTTGCCAAGGATTATTACAATAACTTCCCAACTTGTCTCCAGCAACCAGAATGATCCTAATAAAATACAAGTCCGTTCATGTTATTTCTCCTGTGACTCCAACTCCTTAAGATCATTGTGAGATTAGAGGAGATATTCCCTGAAAGGGACTCAGCACAGTCCCAGGCAACAAGGAGTAAGTAAGCAGTAGGACTTTAATAATAATAATAATGAGGAGGAGGAGGAGGAGGAGGAGGA
>NW_025999924.1:4758258-4817724 GCF_001458135.2 Marmota marmota marmota | reverse complement strand
AGGAGGAGGAGGAAGAGGAAGAGGAGGATAAAAGAAGCACTTAATGGAGCTATCACATTTACTGTGTGTCAGGCACTATTCTTAGTGCTTAAGTCTGTATAGGTTTATGCATAATGATCACAATGGTCTTTAATTAGCTAGCTGTTGGCATCATCCCTGTCTTGAAATTAAGGAAATGGGTACAAGGTGAGTCAGTTAGTAGTGTACAGTTGAAAGTCAAGCATGCAGCCCAATTTAGAGTTTATCCTCTTAACCACCACACTCCACTGCCTGTTAGTAGGTAGAATAGGATAATATTTTCAAATATTATCCCATGTTCTTCTTGGATTATCTTCGTTCTACTCCTAAACTTTCGCTTACCTTTACTTCCTATAGTTCAAGCTGGAGAAAACTTTGCATTCCAAAAGCCCAAGCCTTTAGGAACAATTATAAAAGTATTGAAAAGAAGATTAGAATAAGTAGAAAGGATTTCAAAATGTGGTGAGGAGAGGTAAAAAAAATGGCTTGATCTAAATCAATGAGAATAGTACTACTGCCCCCAAATTAAAAAGCGATTCTTAGCTATGTACGTGGCGGCGTATGCCTGTAATCCCAGGGACTTGGAAGGCTAAGGCAGGAGGATCCCAAATTCAAGGCCAACCTCAGCAACTTAGTGAGATTCTGCTTCAAAATAAAATCTTAAAAGGCTGAGATGGCCAGGAACCCTGGCACATGCCTGTAATACCAGTGGCTCTGGAGGCTGAGGCAAGAGGATCATAAATTCAAAGCCAGCCTCAGCAAAAGCGAGGCACAAAGCAGCTCAATGAGACCCTGCCTCTAAATAAAATACAAAATAGGGCTGAGGATGTGGCTCAGTGGTTGAGTGCCCCTGAGTTCAATCCCTGGTACTCCCCTACCCCACAAAAAAAGGGCTGAGATATAGCTCAATGGCAAAGTATCACTGGGTTACATCCCCAGTACCACACACAAAAAAAATAATAAATGACATAACATAACATAAAGGGTGATTTTCCCCCTTGATATCATGGGGAACACCAAGAGGTTGCCTGGACTGTCCTAGGAACAGAAAAGATGCTTATTGGGAAATGGATATCCTCTGTGTACAGGCTATGAAACATAAGAATGAAGTTAAGAAAAATTTTAAAGAAACTTTGGATCAACAATCCTGACAGTTTTATAGGATTGTGACTCAACACAGAAATTATGTTCTTGAAGATAAAGGAAGCCATGGTTCTTACAAATATGAGTTTGTGGACTGAGATTCACATACATGTATGAGATAATGTGTACTAGATATCTACCCTAAACTCAGAAAAGTACTATTATCATTCCAATGACTAGTAATTAAGAAATAATACCTGAAATAATATTTTCCCACAACTTATATAGAATTTCATTGCTCTTTTTGGAACATTTGAATCCATCACTATGATAATCAGATAGCAAATCAGATCACATCAGTCCTTACTCTGGTGTTGTTGGGCTAATGTACAAATGGATTTGACCCTGAGGTTCCTTGTAAATGAAGCAAATCCTGTTGTTGAAATAGCCTTCAAATAAGAATAAACAAGTAATATGGACATCTTCTTAATTGTTCAACATTGGTTTTATTTCCATATAATAAAAATTGATAGATGATTTTTTTAGGGATATACTCTGTCCTGAATTTGGCAAAGAAAAAAATAAAGTGCAAATGTTGCAGATGAAAATCCTTAAAGTGCTTTAAAGTCAGAAATCAATGTGTTATATAAAGGTCTCAAATTACTTACTAAAAAGTCTTCTTAATGGGTAGAAATGACAACAACAACAACAAAAAAGTATATTTTTTCTTTTATGGGAAGGGTCCAGAAATATGACATTGCTTGTGTACCCTTGCTACAAACATGCAATTCCAAAGCATAATCATCTGAAAGCTAGATTCCTGAGGATCTTACAGTTTTTGATCAGATATATCAAAAGAGGTATGGAGTTGACAATTTCAATAAGCTAATTCTTTTGTGTGTGCTATTAACTGCGTTCTCAACTGAATATCAGAGTAAATATCATGCAGTCTGTTATTGATTCAAACAGAATTCAGCACTTTGTGTGGGTTCACCAGAATGAACATGGATGAAATGGTGTTGAAGCAACAATAAATCAGAAGCATATTTAGCAGACTACTGGAGAAGAAAGAATGTACAGGGTGTTGCTTCATTCTGATACATGAATACAGTTGATCTCTTGACTGAAAGGATAGCAGAGGGGTCAAGTGGTCAAAATACTCTGGGTTCTTTTAATCTCAGTTGTGCATTCACTAGCTTTGTGAGCCCTGGGAAATTATTAAATCTTTGTCTTAGTGTACCCATCAGACAAAACAGCCATACTAATAGTACCCGTGTCAAAGAGTTGCTTGAGAATTAAGTAGATTAATATATGGTTAAGTGTTTAGAGCAGAGACTAGCACATAAGAAGTGCTATGCAAGCATTAACTATTATAAGTGACCATGAGACAAACAGACAATGTGGTCTAGACTCTCCTTTTTAAAAACCATATTAAAAATAATCATCCTTTTAAATATTTGAATATATATATATATATATATATATATATATATATATATATACATATATATATATATACACATATATATATATATATATCTTACTATGTACCAGACCCTGTTATAAACAGTGTACATATTTTAGGTCATCTAATATAGAAACAAGATTTCTAATAAAATATTTTCTTATTAAAACTAAAAGGGAAATAAAAGGTATTCCTCTATTTGATTTTAATAGTGCTAAAAAAAAACTATTTGTTTTTAGCAGTTAGTGAGATAATCAGCTCCTGCAGATGTGTAAAGTTCACACTCATCAACACGGGAATAAAAAGTGGTACTTTTATGTGGTACTGAGATGATATATTGAATTACCCATGCAATGTACAACTTGACATTCTTAGTGTTCAGGAATGAAGCTAGCACAGTGTTCTTAACTGTTAGGAAGGCTATTTCAAACGTAGATTAACTAAAGGCCAGACTGGACCCCAGCTGACTTAGGGTCAAATCAAGCTAATTTAACAAACATACATACCCCAAACCCAAAAGTCATGCCTACTACCCCTTTCTCTCTCCATGCAGGAATGTTTCAATCTGTTCTCATATCAGCATAATTAGCAACTTATGTCACCCTGGCTCTGAGATAAATACTAATTAAGGAACACTTTTATGCCAGCAAACACTTGCCTCTCCAATGAGCACTTTGAAATGTGTTATCACCTGGTTCTATAATAAGCAAGATGGGTGGGGCCGCTCCTGAGACCGGCTGAGATAAATATTTGCCCCTACCCCAGTGGTTGGCTCTTTTGCATACAAACCCCTTTGTAAATATAGCTCACAATTGTCAATATGAAGCTCTGGGAAATGAGTTTCTGCGGAGAAAACAGAACTGTTTGCTTATTCCCAGAGATCCGGCAATTCTGTGCCCTCTACTTGTTGGCACTCGGTGACAGCTGGTCATTCCAGGGTGGACAAAAACATTTCCCCCTGGCATGTTCTCTTCACTGGCCTATGTTGAACGGAGGCCAAGTTCATTTATAACTATTTCAAGGGCAGAATTTAAGATTATTCCAAGGGCTCTCACAACATTTGCTTTTCTGAAGCGGCATGGCAGGATACCCAATCTTGGTTGGCTCAGAGATTGAAACCTACAACATCTCTACAAGCTGAGCAAACTTTCATAATAATAAAACATACACTCTTGCCATCTAGGAGCCTTAGCAAAACAACTCAAAAACAATGTACACTTTCTCCATTTCCTGCAGTATAAACTTCCTCAGAGTGTTCTCAGGTTTCTTGATAGCAGAAAGAGGTTAAATACATGTTGAAAACAAACCATTAAACCTGCTCAGCTGGATTTTTTTAATGGCCCCCAAATTCCAGTAGGGCCCCCTTTTTTCTGGTGTGCCCTTTTTAATCCCAGGACATTGAAGCATTTGGCGAACACTAATTCCCAGATATCCTTGAAGATCTTCCAGGTGGTAGATGACTTAGTTCACTAGGAAAGTGTGTCTATAGGCCTTCCCTCTGGGAATTGGGACAGATACCTGGCCACGTCCTCAGACTAGTGCTATAGCTTAGGAGCCTGGGTCAGGGCCTGTTTCACTGTCAGGGCTCAATGTACTTTTGTTGTATGTCTAAAACTCTGCATGGTATTAACACAGGGTCTTTTTGCTTGTTACTTCAATGGTGTCACCTAAAGTCTTAATCAGAAATAGAAGGGTTCACAACCTAGATGCCCTTCAATAGATGAATGGATAACAAAAATGTGGCATTTATACACAATGGAGTATTACTATGCACTAAAAAATGACAAAATCATGGTATTTGCAGGGAATGGATGGCATTAGAGCAGATTATGCTAAGTGAAGCTAGCCAATCCCTAAAAAACAAATGCCAAATGTCTTCTTTGATATAAGGAGGGCAACTAACAGAGCAGGGAGGAAGAGCATGAGAAGAAGATCACCATTAAACAGGGACGAGAGGGGGGAGGGAAAGGGAGAGAGAAGGGAAATTGCATGGAAATGGAAGGAGGCCCTCATTGTTATACAAAATTACATATAAGAGGAAGTGAGGGGAAAGGGAAAAAAAAAACAAGGGAGAGAAATGAATTACAGTAGATGGGGTAGAGAGAGAAGATGGGAGGGGTGGGGAGAGGATGGGGGGATAGTAGAGGATAGGAAGGGCAGCAGAATACAACAGACACTAGTATGGCAGTATGTAAAAACGTGGATGTGTAATCGTGGATGTGATTCTGCAATCTGTATAGGGGGTAAAAATGGGAGTTCATAATCTGCTTGAATCAAATGTATGAAATATGGTATGTCAAGAGCTTTGTAATGTTTTGAACAACTAATAATAAAAAAAAAATAAATAAAACACACACAAAAAATAGAAGGGTTCATATCAATTTTTAAAAAATCAACTAGTTAATAATTCTTCTGGAGACAAAGTATCTGTGTTCCTGGAATAATAATTCTAACCTTATTTCTTTAAAACAAGCTAAATAATTTCGAACTAGTTTCTTCTTTATCCCCTAAATGTCCTCTTGTCTTAATTTTATCAACATTCTCTTGGAAATAATAAACACTGGGTAAAAAGCTGAGGGTTCAAAAAGCATCCATTTACTAGTATGAAACATTTAAAAGTCCTTTATCCTTTTAAGTACCCAGAGACAAAAGACCCACAAGGCTAATGAACAAGTCGTGCAGTAGCCTTTGGCTTGGGCCATTTCAGTACTTCTTGTCTTTGCTCTGGACCCCTTTTGGTGATATCTGACACCTTCTGATACCAAGAAACCCATATTGGTGACAAATAAGGCTGAGCATGCTGAAGCTCTCTAACAGTTAAATCTAAGAGAACTTCTCTTCACAACATGGGTTGCTTTCTTGGGTGCTTAACCACTGAGCAAAATCCCGAACCCTTTTATTTTTCATCTTGAGACAGGGTCTTGCTAAGTTGCTTAGGGCCTCACTAAGTTGCTGAGGCTGGTTTTGAACTTTTGATCCTCCTTCCTCAGCTTCCCCTGGGATTACAGGCAAACGCCACCATGCCCAGCACAATTTGAAGATGTTATAAAGCCCAGTGTCTTACAGAGGACTTAGCAGAAACTGTCCTTGGAATTTAGTCACAGCACCTCTTTCCCTGTCCCCACTGCCTGAGGACCCAGACTTAGCACCACAGGAGCTTCTAGAGACAAATGTTGCTCTCTCCTTGGATCTACACACACTCCACACTGCTCTTTGTCATCAGGCCCAGAATACTTTGCTGGTTCCATTTTACCTTAAGATCTCTTCTCTGTTGGATGGCAATTTTTTCCTCAGTAGATTGTTTCTTCTGGCCAATCTCATAAGTTGATTAATTAATGATAGGAATCCGAGCAACCAGCAGTTTAAAATAAAAACTGAAGAAGATGGAAGTAGAGGAATTTGAAAACCTCCAGAAAGAAATTGACAAGGAATATTATTTTTATTCCATTTAAAAAACACAGCCAACATACTAATTTACCCATCCATGACCGTTCCATTCATGTTGTTCCACATATACACACTAAACAATTTCAACTTAACACCATTGGCAGCTAGTGACACTCCGCCCAGGTATTCCTGAAGAGAATACCCAGGTCCTGTTATCTCGTCTCCACAGACATATCACCTTCTGATTGACTAGGCCTGAAAGTGTAAAAGGGGAATCCATGAAATGAAAGATTGAAAATACCCGCCTTTTTCCTTGGTGAGAAATTTCAAGAGAAGCCACTGGCCAAGGCAGACAGATGACAGCTGCCTTACATTCAAAACAATCCTGTTCTTCCAGAGATTTAGAAAAACCCCAAGCATGAACTTAGCATCTCCTATCATCACAAGCATGTTTGCAATCACTCACCGATTTTCTAAGGGTAATTAATTGTTTCTAAAAGCATTTGTGTATATCATGAATGCATCTTCTCTTGGTCTTTTGTGAGTTCCTTTTTCTTTCTTTTTTTTCTGCAAGGACATTTATAAGATTATACCAAGAAGTAAAAATCTTAAACATTGTTGAATGTCTGAATATGACAGATGGAATTAGAGGAAATGTAAAGAGTTCCATGACTCAGTGTTAGCAATAAAGAATTTAAAAAATGTATTGTAAAGAAATGTACATAGAAATTGCCACAGAGCACTAGGGTGCAAATATTTTCACACGATTACTTCACATAATTTCCATTTTTGCCATTTGTGAAAATTTTAAAGAAGGTTAATGTAACTGAACTCTAGTTAGACAACCTTTCTTTATTTCCTAGTGACATGTGGCCTGCAGATGTGAATGGCAAATCAAAATCCAAGGAACTAAGCCAAACTCATATCTGCAATTCATAAAACTTAAACCATCTCTGTGAACATGATTTCAAGACAATGTCCAGATCATGTTAAGCTCTTCTTTATGTCTGTATAACTTCAGATTTGTGGGCTAATGATTACTTTTACAATGTCTTTGCCATTTGCACAACACATATACATTACTTAGAAGCTCAGAAAAAATACCCTTAAAAGTTGAGATTTTCGTAATAAAACAAAACGTGTTCTACAGTGACTTCTGGTTGTGGAAGTTGTACAGTGAGTCTGTCAATATTATACAGTATAATCTGTTTCACAATCTGGTAGAATACATGTGTGAACAGGGATGATTCCAAAATTTTTAGCTCTTGAGGTGGCCTGGCAGAGGAATGGGTGCTGGGGGTCCTGGGCCAAAGTCGGCATAGAATCAGAAACTAATACTTACTTTCCCATTAGAATATACATAATCTGTTGTTAGCAATATTATACTTAGGTACATGCCTCAAGACAACATGGTCTTCTATTTATGCAGAGGATATGGTTTATTATTTAATATATATGCTATTTATTTAATCCTTTATGGATTAAATAATACTTTCATGTTTTAGATGAAGAAATTAAATAAAGCCCATAGAGTGATCTATAAGATGTTGTGATTTATGTCAGGGAACAGGTCAGAGAAGTTACAATTTCATTCTCCTCAAAGGAATGTCTGTCACCTGTTAGTCATTAAGGGTTTGAGGGAGAGTATAGGGTTCCAGCACCCAAGGGTTGTAATGTGGACTATTTTTCTTCCCAAGACATAGACTTTAAAGGCAGAGCATAAACTTTTGAAACAAAGTCTCTTCTATCTCCTATTAATAGGAGATAAAAATATTATATATAAAAATATAAAATATCACACTAGCTTACTTTCATGAATCATTAAGTATAGGGATCTTAAAACATACAAATATAAATACCTTATATTGAGTGGGCTTATTTAAATTCAGTTGCTATACATACATCAACCTTTATTTTTCACACATAACACTTGGATGGAGTCTGAAAAGAGTTCTGAGCCTGGCCTTCCATCTACCCTTCCCCAGACATCTCATGACTATAAAATAGAGAAAACACCCAGGGAAACAATACACCGCAGAAAGGGTGGTTTTCTCCAAAACCTATGGAACCACTGCCAAAAAGAGCAGCAGCTTAGAAAATGAAATAGATTTGTAGTTACTAATAGAGTAACTGCACTCAAGAGAATTGCCCCAGTTTAACAAATTCTCAGAGATTCTAAAGATCAAATCCCTATTCTTAAATTTGACCCACCATCATGTCTTCAGTGAGAAGTAGAAAATGAAACAGAAAATCACCCAGAATGTTTGGCTTTCTATACCATCCCAGTAAGAAGTACCCTTAAGGTGGGTGGCTAGTAAGCAGAGGTGAGCAGTGCATGTCAAACTCCTTTGAGTAAAGTGAAGCGCTATGCAAATTTCAGTTTTATTGGCTCAACCTCTTTAAAAATAAAGCAGAGACAAAGCAAAGCTTTCTGAGATAAGGCATGCTTCCCTCCTTATTATGGTTGTATGTGTGGAAGGGAGCAAGGAGAGTAGACAAGAGTGAGCAATAGGGAAACAGTGAGTGAGTGGATGTGAGTGTCAGAGGGAGTCCGAATCCTGCTTTCTATCTGGGCTTCAAAATTTTCATTGACATTTTTACTGGGGATTGAACCCAGGACTTCAATCATGCCAAGCGAGTGCTCTACCACTTAGCTACCTGACCAGCCCATTATAAAGTTTTCACTTGATTAGTATAATCCTTAAATTTTGGAATATTCCTCTGTATTATATAATGAAAAAAAGACTATCATGATAAAAATTATCTTCTGGGGAGTAAGAGCTTAGAGAAGAATTTTGTGACTCTTAGGGCCTTGTGACATCAACAGGATCCACTCCATGGCTCACCTCTCAGCCACATAGGACCACATGTTGAGAAGGGCCCACATTTGGGTTAGTGTTCTGCTGTCTTGGTCATCCCAGTCTTAATAATTCATGGATGGGAGACCTATATTTTAATTTTTCAGTGGGTACCATTGGTAGTCCTGGGCATAAAAGGAAGCCCTAGGCCATAGTTTCACTAGCCTCCATTTTTAAAAAGTGTGTGTATGTTTACATGTGTGAAGTCCTTAAAAAGAAACAGTGTTAAAACATTCTCATAAAAAAGTATTCTTGGGGCTAGGGTTGTGGCTCAGTGGCAGAGTGCTCACCTCCCATGCATGAGGCACTGGGTTCAATCCTAAACACCCCATAAATTAAAAAAAGGATTCTTACAACAATTGGGTGTGGTGACCCAAGCCTGTAATCCCTACAACTTGGAAGGCCAAGGCAGGAGGACCAAAAGTTCACAGTCAGCCTGGGAAACTTAATGAGACCCTGTCCCAAAATTAAAAAAAAAATTTAAAAGGTGAATATTTAGTTCAGTGATAAAGTGCCCCTGGGTTCAATCCCCAGTACCACACTCAAAATATATTCTTATATTTAGAATGAGTAACTCCTCAATGTACCTATTTCTTTGAGATATTTTATAATCATTCTTAACCAAAACATTTTTCTTTCACCCCAATGGATGAAGAGAAAATAAATGAAAAAAAAGAACATGTCAAGGAAAAATTAATTATTTTATCATCAATAATTCTGAAGATAGGTACGGTAATTGTAAGTATGTGACCAGTAGGGCATGTGGCTTGCTCAGCTCTTGCGGTAGCATAGAGAGGGAGTGGAACTGAGGATCCCAGTCTAAACAAAATGAGCAGAGCCTTAGAGAGTGATTTGAGGGTTTCCTACATTAACCATAGCAATCACAGCCTTTACCTCAACTTCTCCCTGCAGACTTGCTTTCTCATTCCCAGTTCCCGTATTTATCCCTCAGTCTTCCAAGACTTGAGATTCAGTGCCTAATGCCATACACTCTTGCCGGGAAAGCCTTCTCCATTCCCATACTCCCTGGGCACTGCTTGCTGGTACTCAGAGCGCTGCTATCTTCTCAGGGATTCATATAATGACTCTGAGCATCCTTTAGCTCCAAATCAAGTGCTAAATTTACATTATGCCCCACCACCCACACACAAAGTAAAAGACATGTTGGAGCCCTAACCTCAAGCACCTCAAAGTATGGCCTTATTTTGAATTAGGATTTTCCTAGATGTAACAAATTAAGATGGGCCCTAATGTACTATGATTTAAGTCCTTATAAAAAGGGAAAATTTTAATACAAAGACAGACACACGTGGAGGGACAATGATGGGAAGAGACACAAGAAGATGACCATCTGTAAGCCAAGGACAAATAGCTGACCCAGATCCTTTCCTCAGGAGGATCAACCCTGCCAACACCTTGGCTTAGGACTTCTCACCTCCAGAACTGTAAGACTATAAATCTATGTTGCTCAAGCCACCCAATTTGTTGTGTTTTGTTGCAGTAACCTCAGCAAACAAATATGTAAAGAATCTCAAGAATATTTAAGGGCTCCTAGTATCCTAAGTTGGTGGTTTTTTAATTACAGTATCCCAAAAGAATGGTATGGTGGTAGTTTGTAAGGTTCATCATAAATCACAATATTTTGAAAGATATTCTTGTCTATGTGTAAGATTTAGTTAAGATACTTCATATCATAAAACCCATGATGCTTACCTTTTTAAACACTGATATTTGCTTCATTGAAATGCATAAAAATCGAGCTAAAGTGCCAGAAATTAGAAACCACCCTTGATATGCTTACTGGAGTGTTTAGTGCACCTATTTTCTGCCCTGTGGACACAGTGAAAAATGTTCTAAGACCAATTTTTAAACCCTAACTTACAGTTACAATATATATTTTGAAAAAAGTTGCCTCATCTGGCATTCTATTTTCCAATAACTGGTATTTTTTTAGGAAAAATTATATATATATATATATAAATAATTGTAATACATTTTATATATGTATATATATGTAATTGTAATAAATTATATATATATATATATATATATATATATATATATATATATATACAATTTATCTCTTCCATGTTATTACTATGGAATTTTCAGTAATACAAACTATGTTTATGTGCTATTACTAGAATACAGTGATCATAAAGAAAAAAAAAACAATTACCTTACTCAATACCACATAACCACATTGGGTTTAGGTTTGCATTTACTAAATTAACAGACTGGTTTAGAATCTTAAAACTGGTAGTCAGATACCAACCATATTACTACACCTACAAATTCAATAAACACCTTTGAATCAAAATATTTAAGAAACATATAATATATATATTCTCCTGGTCACTGTTGAATCACTGATAATTATTATTTTATAGTGGGTTTCTAGCTAGTTTATATTTGTCATCACTAAATAGTAAGGAGCTTATCTGATTTTCAAAGATGCTTATCAGTAGTACTAATTTAAATGTCAAAAGTTAATCTAAAGCATTAATAAAGAGACTCCTTCACCAAATGAGAATCTCCAATGTAATTTCATTATTCTCCACCCTTATAGAAGATACGCCTTAGATTTGTTTTTTTTTAATAACTATTTTATGTATTCATTTTTTTAAACGTGGTGCTGAGGATCAAACCCAGGGCCTCACCCATGTTAGGAAAGCTCTCTCCCACTGAGCCACAACCCCAGCTCTTCTCATTAATCCTTTTTAACCACTTTGAATTAAGAATAATATTCACAGTTAATGTGTAATGTTCTGAACATTCTTAGTGCTTTATTTTTGTAGGGTATTTAATAAAAAGTGGTTTCAATAAAAATCTGTTAGTTTAGATAAAAGGTTAAAAATTGTTTTATTGAAAGATTTAATTTCACTTCAATGTGTTTTTAGAAATAATCAGCAAAAATAAAAAGCAAATTGCGTTTTTCCACATTTAACGTAAAGAAAAACAATTTAATTTACTGGAAATTATTTCTTTCATAACACAATAAATTAAAACAAATTTAAAAAATGACAGATTATGTTTATTTAGTGACTGTGTCTATGAAAAGGCAGGTGGAAACTTACCCTGTTTTAACAACTAAAATTAGCCTAAAGCTGTTTTCATAATTGTTGAAACATCAACTGAGATTAAAAAAAAAAAGATTTGGAGGTTTATATTTATTCTTTCTATCAGATGCAAGAAAAGAACCTAAACTGTTGTTGCAAGTGTTTTCTTTATAAATACTCACTTTGGTATGGCTAGTTTTTATTTCCAATAAATGAAAACTAAAATTAAATGTGATTGAAATGTATTTTGCCTTAAAATATTTGGTTTTGGAAATTGTAGAGCCAATTTGATCTTCTAGTAAAGTTTTTTTTTTGTTGTTGTTGTTTATTTGTTTTGTTTTTGTTTTTTAAACATATGGAGAAAATTTATAGATAAGGCACAGTACTGAGGCAAATTTGTAGCATTGTTATTGTTTTATGGTTGTGCTTGACTTTTCTATTCAAGCACTGATGTTCCTCATGACTTCTGTCTTTCAACAGTAGCAGTTTAGAGATGAAATCAGTGAGTGTGGATAAAGCTCATACAGAGCTATGGAATAGAATGCTCAACTGAGAGACAATGCTGCTGTCAGAGCCTGCCTCCCTCTTTTCCTGACCATTCTGCAGGCTCCTAGAGACTCTCAGGCTGTTATGTTTTTTTTTGTTGTTGTTGTTTGTTTGTTTGTTTTTAAAGAAAGAGAGAAAGAGAGAGAGAGAGAGAGAGAGAGAGAGAATTTTAATATTTATTTTTTAGTTTTCGGCGGACACAACATCTTTGTTTGTATGTGGTGCTGAGGATTGAACCCGGGCCACACGCACGCCAGGCGAGCGCGCTACCGCTTGAGCCACATCCCCAGCCCAGGCTGTTATAATAAGAAGAAATAGCTTTGCTATTGTGAATTGAACTGCTATACACATTGATGTGGCTGCATCACTGTAGTATGCTGATTTTAAGTCCTTTGGGTACATACCAAGAAGTGGGATAACTGGGTAAAATGGTGATTTCATTCCAAGTTTTCTGAGGGTCTTCATACTACTGCTTTCCAGAGTGGTAGCACCAATTTGCAGTCTCATCAGCAAAGTATGAGTGTACCTTTTCCCCCACATCTTTGTTCAACATTTATTGTTACTTGTATTCACAATAGCAAAGCTATGGAATCAACCTAGGTGCCATTCAACAGATGAATGGATAAGGAAAATATCACACACACACACACACACACACACTCACAGAGAGAGAGAGAGAGAGAGAGAGAGAGAATGGAATAGTACTCAGACATAAAGAAGAATGAAATTATGGTATTTGCTGGCAAATGGATGGAATTGGAGGCTATCATGCCAAGTGAAGCCATTCTCAAAAAACCAAAGGCCAAATGTTGTCTCTTACCTGTGGATGTTAACCTACAAAAATGGAGGGTGGAAAAGGGAAGAATAGAAGTTCATTGAATTAGACAAAGGGGAATGAAGGGAATGGGAAGATAATGGGACTAGGAAAGACAATAGAATAAATCAGACATAACTTTTCTATGTTCATATATGAATATACAACCAGTGAAACTCCACATATGTACAACCAGACAAATAGGATCCTAATTAGAATATGTTGAACTCCATATATTTATATTAGTCAAAATACACTCTCCTGTCATGTCTATCTAAAAAAGAACAAATAAAAAGAAAAAAATAATAGAATAATATTGAATATTTTAAGCATGAATTGAAATAGGTCTCTGGGTGTATATTAATTGTTCCCCCTCCTTCTTCAAATAATTTAAATGAGGATTGATATCTCTATTTTAAGTGAAAATCCAATTTAAAAAAACTGCTAAAAAAATCTTTCTAGCAGATTTAAAGTCTTAAAAAATCTTCTGAAATAAAGAAATCAAATAGGGTTGAAGACACAAGACTAGAGGGCATAACTCCAAATGCACAGGAGATAGATGATTGGCAAGTTGCTTGGGGGATGCTCAAAATTGGAAATAAACCAATATAAAGAGCAGGAGAATTTCCAGGAGCAATATAAAGTGTCATAACTTGTGTGATTTCTTGCAGAAACATTTTCACTTGAACTAAAATAGTGAGAATGAGTAGAGAATGAGAAGGACATTACTATGGAAGCTAGAGATCTTAGGAAGAGAACCCTGCCACATTATAGCTCAGCAATGTTGGCTCTATATATCTCATCAACACATTGTGACACCCCAATCATGTTGGTCTGCAAACACAACTAAAGTAGCAAAACTTCAAAAATATGTTGGAGAGGATCTTACATGAAATAATAAAACATATAACCAGTTGACATTCATGGATGGATGGGCATGGCTTCTCAGATACCAATGTGAAATAGGTGAGGGAGTATATCATCCTTAAACCAGGAAACAACAGATAGTATTTAAGATGGTTAGTCCCAGAAACAGAGATAAAATTGTAGCACTTAAATTGTGGTAACAAACTCCAGAAAAACTAACTTAAAAGGAAAGGTAGGTAGCCTTGGGTCTGGGCTGGGAGCAGGTAGAGCAGAAGCATTCATTCTGTTATGTTCTGTTGGTATTTTTTCATTATAAAATTTAATGTTTTCTGTTTTTGTCTTGTTTTGCAACATGTGTGATAGAAAATTATCAAATTACTAACAACATAATTTCAAGAATATTTGCTGTCTTTGATTTATATGATTTTTTAAACCAGCTATCATGTTGTCATAAAAAGAAAAAATCAATAAAGATTATAATAGTCAAAATACACAGCAAAATTTTAAAATACTTTGAAGAAGATCGCATATGAAATGAGAAGACTTATGTAATGAGAACTATAATTCTTAAGAGCCTAAAAATAAGTTTGAATATATTAGAAAAACATCCCACATTTCTAGATGAAAATAAGCAATCATAAAAATATATCAATTTTTCTATGATTAACCTACAAAATTAATAAAATCTCCATGACAACTTTTAAAAATAAAACTCTATAATGTAGTTCTTGAGTTCAGTTGATACAGATGTACAAGAATAGCTAATTGCTTCCTCCCAGAGGAGCACTAAAGGAATCTTATTCTACAAATGGCACAATATAGAAAAAAAAAGCCATTAGAAGAGTAATAATGGCACAGAAAAACATAAGTAGATTAATGAAACAAAATAGAATTCAGTAACAGGCCCAAGTATGTTTATTACTTATATAATTAAAGTGGCATTTTTTCTCTTATCAATTGAGAAGAACCATTCTATAAATTATGTTGGAGCAGTTAGCTATCTACTGTTTCAAAAAATACTAAATTATTTGTTGAAATAAGTTTTAATCCATATGTTATGTGTTTTCATATATGGCCTGAGCTACCTTAGGAAGAGATCCCTGCAACATTATATTTCAGCATATATCTCATCAACACATGTTGTGCCACCCCAATCATGTTGGTCTGCTACCTCAGGCCATATATGAAAATATATAACATATGAATTAAAACCTATTTCAACAAATAAAAATATAGAAGTGTTAGAAGAGAACATAAAAGAAGTTTTCTTTGAGTGGGAAAGTTCTCAAAAAGGAAATCATGCCAGGCAAAGGAGTTCCCACCTTTAATTCCAGTGGCTGAGGAGGCTGAGGCAGGAGGATCATAAGTTCAAAGCCAGACTCAGCAACTTAGTGAAGCCCTAAGTAACTCAGTGAGACCCTGTCTCTAAATCAAATATAAAAAGGGCTGGGGATGTGGCTCAGTGGTAAAGAGCCACTGGGTTCAATCTTTGGTACCAAACAAACAAAAAAAAAAGAAAAGAAAACATGAAGCTGTGGACTTAGGTATATGTTTGAGAAAGAGAGTAAGATTGCACTGTGTGTTTAAAATATAAACTCCATGAATAATTTTGTATCACTTGAATCTTTTATAACTATTAATTCCTATATTATCTATGTTAACTTTAAAAAGTAGAATTATTAACATCTCACAATTCCCAATATCTCACAATTGCCTATGTGTAGGGATCTGAAGATCACCTGTGGAACCTTGATTGGAGATCGCTGAGTAAGAAGGCTAAACTCCTTCTTTAATGTATTATCCCTGCTTGCCGGGCAATGCTAGTATGAATACAGAAGTGATCAGAGGCTACTTAGGTTGCAGCTTCATCTGAATCTGTTTATTGTTCTTATGATATAACAGGAATTTGTTTGCCTCTTAACTGCAATAATAACCATACACAGTATTACATATATGAATATATTTATGATTCTTAAAAAAAATCAAAAGAGAGAGGGAAAAAAAAGTTTTATTTTGGTTCACAGTTTTGAGAGTTCCAGCTCATTGTCAGGTAGTTTCATTGCTTTTGGTTCTGTGATAAGGCCGCATACTATGGCAGGGTGTATATGGAGGAGAAAAGCAACACATCCCCTGTCCCTGATACAGAAAAAAAGACGAAGAGGAAAACTGGGGTTTCACCATTCCTTTCAAGAACATAATCTCAATGATTAGAAGTTCTCCCACTTGGTTCCATTTCAAAATGTTTTTACCACATGCAACAGCACCAGGCCAGGGACCAAGACTCTAATACATAGGCTTATGTACACAGCAATAGCTATCATTGAATCCCATTGCTCATTTGCATGGTATAGCCATGAGCAAAGCAGTCATTAACATAATAGCAAACATATATTGGATGTTTACAAAATGACACAACACTGTGCTAAGCACATTCAAAGGGGTTACACATGAAATAGAGATCAATTTAGTATTCTCATTTTACAGATAAAATCACCAAAGCTTTGAGAACTTAAATAATTTATTCTAGTTCATGCAACTGAAGAACTGACATGGAAGCCAAGCAGTTGGCTCTCATAGCATGGACTCTCCACCATAGACTAAAACCAAGAATCCTTTCA
This sequence comes from Marmota marmota marmota, assembly GCF_001458135.2. Classification (NCBI taxonomy): domain Eukaryota; kingdom Metazoa; phylum Chordata; class Mammalia; order Rodentia; family Sciuridae; genus Marmota; species Marmota marmota. Next base: position 4,801,009 of record NW_025999924.1, on the reverse strand, counting down.
TCAACACGAAGCCCTGATGGTGCAGAAGGCTCATTGAAAATGGCCCCATGGTAGCTTGTTTACTGATGTTCCCTACCATGGAACTATTTTCTCCATATAACACGGAATTCTATATTACCTTTTCCTATTTATTGTTATTACCTCTTACCACAAAGATATATTTGTTCTTCAGTGCATTTCCTTTTATGTTGTCTGCATTAGGATTAGGGATTTTCTCACTTTTCAATAGTCAGAACTTAGCTTTAGGACTGATTGGTGATTGAATGAATGAGATGGGATGTACTGGGGTCAGTTGCAATAGACCACCCTTCAGCGCTCTTTAAAATCACCAGTCTTGAGCTAAATATGGTGCACACCTCTTGTCCCAGCTATGTGGTAGCTGAAACAGAAGGATCCTTTGTTCCCAGGAGTTCAAGATCAGTATAAACAATATAGAGAGAACATGTCTCCAAAAGAAAGAAAGAAAGAAAGAAAGACCACAAGTGACTTCTACTAAGAATCAAATATGGCCTATGTATTTTCCATTGCACACTGATTTGAGTCCTTACCACTCTGCTGAACTTCTTTTAATTTCCCCACTTGAAGTCATTGGTCTCACATAGTTCTTCAACTTGATTTCCTTCTGCTCATTCAGGTGCTGAATAGCTATCTGGAAACTCATTATCAAAGGCTGTCTTTCTCCTGCCAGGTGAAGGATTCAATAGCATTCAAGCATGTGTGACACCCCTAAATTGTGTAGAAATAATTTGGAAAAAAAATGCTTAAGAAGTAATGCAGTAGTGACAACACTCCTATAGAGACTGTAATATAATACCACAAGCAACTGGATTTTTGTTACTACAACTACAGGATAATATTTTTTTCTGGCTATTATAGAGTATACCAGATGATAGAAGAAAATACTTTTTTTCTATTGTTTATTTCCTGAATCATAGATATTCAAAACAAAAAGAACCTTAAAGTATTTGCCTATCTTCTTATTTTAAACATTGTTCTCTTTTAAAATAATTCCACGACTGCTCTCATTTATCTATGTGAGTATTTATTGCAGAAATCTCTTCTCATTTAGAAATACCAGTCACTGCTTCAAAAATAAATACTTTCAATAGCAAATAACACATTTCCTTTCTACCTACCACCTGAAACTGTAAACAACCTTATGTCAGTGTGCTTGGTCCTCCTGTTACCGAAGCCTCACCAAAAGTTGAATGTAGCAGGGCACAGTAGCATAGGCTTGTCATCCCAGAAGCTCAGGAGGCTGAGGCAGAAGGATCATGAATTCAAAGCCAGCCTCAGCAAAAGCAAGGTGCTAAGCAACCCAGTGAGACCCTGTCTCTAAATAAAATACAAAATAGGGTTGGGGATGTGGCTCAGTGATCAAGTGCCCTTGAGTTTAATCCCTGGTACCTTCCCCCACAAAAAAGTTAATTGTAATTAGTAATGGTCCTTGAGCGGAAATTTAATTAATATGGTGTCTTTAAAACCAATTGGAAATGGCTGGAAACCAATTGGAAAATAACTTTGGGAAAAAATAGGGAATAGGATAAATACTCATTTTCTTCTTTACTCATCAAATAAGTTCTGATCCTCCTCTTTTAAGTGGAGCACTTATAATTTCTCTTCCCTCTTTCCAGTCCCTCCAATATTAAGTCTATTAATGTCCATTGTTGGCAGATGATACTCTTTTTATTGAATGAATGGGAGTATCTATTCAGGAATGCCTCTTTAAATTTTTCCTCAGTGTCTATTTCATAAAAGGTAGATCTAAAGAGAGTTTTTTTTTTTTCTTTTTGTTTTTTGGAGGCAGACCACCAGGTTTCATGTCTTACTGAGTGGGATGTATTGTTCCTGACAACAGATGTAAAGTTAATTATTCTGTTCTTGACAGGATCCAAGCCTCTTTATCTTACAGTGAAAAGGCTGGCCTTGAAGCTGTCTGAGTCTATGAAATCAAGAAAGGATCAAAGCTGAGACACAAATTCCTCTGAACTTGAAATGGAAATGAGTGTGTTTCCAGTATCTATTAATCTGCCTACAACCAAGTATATCATTTCAGAAGAATCTCTCAGCACTCTGTCAAAATGACAAGGGTGGTAAGGTAGCCAAGTAGAAACACACTTACAACTTTATTGCTATTGACTAGATAAATAACCTTCATCACTCAGCGTGATGAAGCCAAGCAGAAACAGAAGTGAAGTGTTCATATATCAGTCCATTAGTACGACTCGAATCCCACAGGAGGAATAGGAAAAATGAACACTGGGAAGATAGTATCACAATACTACAGAGTCATTTTTTCTAGTGTCTGGTCACTCCCAGATAAGTTTGAATAATTTATTTCGTATGTATTTATTGTGGATGCAAACTTTGTGTTAATACACTAAATAGTCATTATATGTGGATCAAATAGCATGCTGGGTACTTTGCATGTAATGATCTCTTATGTTTTCCAAAACAGTGTGACATAACTTTTATTATCACCATTCTAACAGTGAGAAAACAGAAAGTTGATAAAAACTTTAAAAATAATTTCTATTAAGAAGGGAGGCCAGAATCCAAACCTTGTCTTTCTAACTCAAAGCCCATATTCTCAATCACTTACAGGGTCTAAAGGAGACTGTGTAAAGACATATGTGTGACAATACAATCTTGGATAAGATGAAAAAATAGACTTTAAAATGTGTACTGTGAATTTTCTGACAAAATATAGTTATGATTTTTTTCCATTTGACAAAAACAAAGTAAGTATGGGACTAATTATTCTTAGGCTTGAGAATATATGTGTGATTTGATTTAAAATGTGAAATAAATCATGAACAATTAATATTAGACACTTTGATCTGGCTGCATAAAAAGTGTTTTTCGTTTTGTTTTGTTTTTCCTTTTCCTTTTTCTTTTCTTCTTTTTTAAAATCATCATAGTAAGTTTCTATGAACCCACCAATGCCTTCACTATGTTTTACTGGGACATAAGGCAAAGAGAAAGAATTACTATTTGGGATGAGTTAACCTCCAAAGAAGGAAGCTAATGTGAGTGTTCTTTAACTTCCTGTGTCATGAATCACTTTGTAGCCTGAAAAACTACAGAACTCTTCTCAGAATGATGTCTGTACATGTATTAAATAATATGCATAGAAATATACAAAGAAAATCCATCACACTGAAATGTAGTTATCCAGAGTTTTTTTTAAATGTGGTGTAGTGATATATGGACTTCTTGGTTAATACATTAAGTAATAAGCAAATCTAATAACCATCTTCATTTGTAGTAGGACTGAAAACAAAATATCACTGAAATATCTGAACAAATGTAATGTGATATGAAAGAATACAAGGTCTCTATTGCTGACAGAGTTACAGGCACTGCTAACAACTGTGTGAGGTGGCACTTACATTCACAGCTGAAGGTGAGGCTAATTTTTCTTGGAGTTTAATGAAGATAAAGATGTAGTTTTCCTCCTCAAGTTCACCCAGAGGTTTTAGGCTTTAGATTACAATCTCTGTTCAAAGGCATGAGAGTTGGGGGTAGGGACTGTTGGGGAGAAGTAGCCTTGGAAAGATGATGCCTGATTCGAGAATGGGCTGCTGGGACACATATATTTCTTGTGCAGGCAACGCTTTGATACTCAACTCAATATTAAAGATTTTCTTTGCAAAACAAAACAAAAGCCAAGAAATAAACAAAAAAAGGAAGTCTAAGCTTTTGCCCCAAGTATAGTCAATAATCCCACAGGAGAGTACCCAGATTTTGAAAGTTATCTTAATTGGGGGTAAATAATGGGAAATGTTTAGGAGATGATTCCTAATACTACTACAATAAGAACTGGTATCAAAATATGTAGATTATTGCCCTCAAAGATTTGACATATACAATGCTAAAACTGGATGGTGACCGAAGAGTTTCCCAATAGACTTTCAATCCTACTGGTCAGTAAATAATGGTAGTAATATAGTGTAATTCATTGTATCAAATAAGTTGAAATTTTAAGTAAATAAATGAGTAAATACATTGGAGAGAAGGGAAGCCATAGCTTTACACAGCTTTCCAGTGAATAATGTGGAAATAATGACACAATTATAAAATCTCCACTTTGCAATCAACATAATAATAATTGATTTAGGTGAGAATGATCAATGGATGAGTTGAAAATAGAACCTTAATAATCAATGGTATATTTACACTAAATCAAATTATTCTCATTAGTTACTTACCATTACAAAGAGTAAATCTTGTGATTGTATTTTGTAAAATCCTGAGGGATACTTGGAGAATACAATATTAGCCAACATGGAACAAATTCATACCATATTTACCTCATAATATGATTCAAATAGGATTCAATACTACTTACTGGTCACTCCTAATAAATAACAAAATGCCTAGTCTGAATCTGATCACGAGAAAACACCAGAAAAACACACATTAAGGAGCATTTACATAAACAAACTAGTTCATAATTCTACTTCTTCCCTCCTCTTTTCATGCTTAGTATTAATATATATTTCAGTTACATATAGAATTCTAGGTTGAGAATTATTTTTATAGAAAAATATAAAGATATTATTCCATTATCATATGACTTTTGTTATACATCTTCAATAAAAATAGGATGGTATGAAATAAGAATCTTATCAGTATGTAAAAGAGTTCTTGAAATTTAAATATGATTGTGGGCACAAACATATAATGAAGACTGGAGTTACTTTATCTGCTGTTGTTTTATCTGCTGCTATAACAAATAACCAACATTTTATGGCTTAAAACATTCCAAAAATATTCTTTTACAATTCCAGAGGTCAGTTGTCCAACAAGCACTGGGGTAAAATCAAGATGTCATGGGCCTTCTTTCTGGAGACTCTGGGTGACAATCGTTTTTTTTTTGCCTTTTCCAGCAAAGAGTCCCCCAGCATCTTTTGGCTGATGACCCACTTCCTGCATTATCAAAGTCAGTCAGAATCTTTCTCACATGTCATCTCTCTGGTCTTTCCCATTCTGCCTCCTTCCATATTTAAGGACCCTGTGATTCTACGGAGCTCGCCCAGATAATCCAATAAAATCTTCATATATTAGATCAGCGGATTAACAAGGTTAATTCCATTTGTAACCTTCAATTTGAAAGTGCCTCACTTGCAATATCTGAGGGTGTTGCCTCTGGAAATAATAATAGAATCAATTAGGAGAGATCACTAGGAAACTATAATGGGATGCCTCTTTAAAAGTATGCTTCTCTAATGGGGCTCTTTGGATTTCATTAATACTTGGTGAAGTAAAATATTGCAATCAGATTCCTTGAATGGAATTCCACAGCAGGTCATGATGCAAACTTTGAATGTTTTTATTGACTATGGTTGTTTGGCCCATGTGGGATGTCTACCCTTTAGCATCCCTCATCTGAATTCCACATATCCTTCCCAGCTCAACTTTTTGATTATTTCAGCACCAAAGTGTACTCTCCTTTCCCAATATCTACCAGATGCATACTCCTAAATTTTAAACTTTGCTTATAATTAGATATTCTATTCTATTGTTCACCATTATTGTCATTACATTGTTTCCATTTACTAGGTCTTCACTATGTGTCATACTCTGTGCTAAATAAGCATTTTTTCACCTTTCATAACTACCTCTCCAGGTAGTTATCATTATTTTCAATTTGCAGGGGTTGAAACATAGACTCAGGAGATGAAATCTGAGACCCAGGCTCAGATAGCTTGAACATGGAGGAACAGGAAATAGAACCCAAATCTGTCTAAGATGATTTTGATGCTTTGGATCCCTCTGCTATACCATTTCACAAGATGCTTCTTTTGTTCTTAGATTATAAGCTCCTCCACAGGGGAGACTCCCTTATAATTTTTCTGAAACTCCCACAGCACCTACCATAGACTTAACCATATGGCATGAGCCCTCTATAAGCATAGAGTGGGCAGATTTGACTCAAACATGGGCTGGAAACAGAAGGATGCCATTAGCAATGTAAATTGCCCCAGCTTTGATTTATTGTGTGAGTGAGGCAAATGCACAACAAGCTGAAGAATCTATTTCAAAAAAAAAGTTTTTATTTTGTACCTTTAAAGGATAACCAGCAGATTAGGAAAAAATCTGGAATTTCCTTCACTGGTGTTGGAAAGATGATATGGTGACCTCAGTCAGGGAGTCATCTAGCAGAAACAATGTAGCTAGGAGATTATCAATGGTCTAACCACAGAATTTACATAGTTTTGATGTCTAACCAGTTTTCACTAAAACAATTCCAAATAATTCCATTCCAAGGAGTGGTCGTAGTTATGTCCAAATCTCTGTGGCCTGCTCCCTCCTCTCGGTCAGCCCTTTGGGGAAATTGAGTGCTAGTTCTCAGAGCCTCACCCCAATATGAAATTCCAGAACACTTACACTAGTGTATAATGATAATAATTAAGGATTAAAAAGGGCTCTTCAATGCTGACAGATGATGCATTTTATTAGCCATGCAGCAACATATCATTACTTAGACCAGAACATCTTCTAGCATAAAGTCTCTCAAATCTGTGCCTTGTCTAGAAGAACACAGATGAACTCAAAACATATTTTTCAGACCTTCATATCCTTTGTGCTCATGTGGTTTCTTGGAGACACAAAAAAAAGCCCTCCTGGAATGTGTGTGCACTGCAGAGGAGGAATATGTTTGTGGAGCTATTCTTTAGGTATTGCCGTTTTAGATTAATTAACCAAGTTCAAGCTTGAAGACATAGATGATGTTCTGTGAGGGACAGAAGGAGGGGGGCATTGCTCAAAAACAGGCACTGGGCCAAGTAGGCCTATAGAAAAGCCCAAGCAGTGATGAGAGGCTCCTGGGACTACTTCCTGGTGCTGTGCATACATCCTGCTTGGTATCTGAACACAGTGCTTGGCACAGAGCAGGCATTTGTCAGTTGAATAAAGATACTTGTCAGCTCATTGGCACTGGGTTCTCACTTAGAACAGACATATGGCTGAAGCCAGAAATAAATGTGATTTTAAAGTTGACAAAGACTTTGGAGCTGGTCTTATCAAACCCTAGTCTTTGTCCAGTCCAATTTGTTCTTGTATTTTTTCTGTCTCACATTTGGGGTCTGAATGTATTTCTCTTTTATGGCAGAATCTGCCAGTGGGATCTCCAGATCTCTGTCCCTGAGAACCCTCCACATCGCCCTTCTTACTGGGTGAGTACCTATCTTCCCCAGCAAGAGAGTCTCCTGATAGGGCTCATGGAGAAAATTGTCTAACTGAAATGCTGGTAGTATGGGAGGTAATTTTCTTTGGAAAGGAAGATCTTGAAGGTGTGGTCAAAGGAAGCAGTGGAGGACTGAGGAGTGTGAACAAAGTGTGCCTTTGAGGCCATTCAGACTACATCACTGGGCATGTTCCTCTGCTCATGGATGAACATGCCTATCTGCAAAGGTGATGCAAACACGAAAATACCAGTGTATTTAGTTGATAGTTTATTTTTTAAATATTGTCATATCTCTAGCTTGATAATTATGTAAAAAGATTATTTTATCAGATTACTTGTGATAATGTTCATTAAGTTTTTAAACTTGCTAAATACATGTAAATGTATTAGTAATAAATATCCCCAGGAAAATAGTAAATATCTGAGGTGACAGAAAATATTTACCATGATTTGAACACTGTGCAATGCAAACATATATTAAAACTCTACATGGTAAATCTGTAAGTATGTACAAATTTTACAGTCTACTAAAAAGATAAAAATAAATTTTAAAATGAATGAAATTAGAATTCTATTGAAATAATGGGAATGTTAATATTCAATGAGCCAACTGGATCATTTAGTCCAGAGGTTTGCAAATTTTTCTTGTAAAAGGCCAGAGAAGAGCAGATGGAGGTGTAGCTTAGAAGAAGAACACTTGTCTGGCATGAGGGAGGCCCTGGATTTGATCCCCTGCACTATAAAAATTTTAAAAAGGGTCCAGATGGTAAGTACTGTAAACATCAGCACAAAAGCAGACACAAATAATGCATAACTGAATAAAGATGGTTGTGTTCCCATAAAACTTTATTAATGGACTCTAAAAGTTGATCTTATATAATTTTCATATACCATAAAATATTCATTTTTTTTTATTTTTTTCCCAATCATTTAAAAATGTAGAAGTCATTCTTATCTCTCATGTGGTATATAAATAGACATTGGGATGGAACTGACCTTTAATCTTTAGTTTTCTGAGTCCTCATCTGGTCAACTCCCGTCTTTATACAGATGAGGAATCAGGGACTCATTGAAGTGAACTGACTTTTCCAAAACCACAGAGAAAGCTAGAAAAATGGAGTCCTCATTCTTCATCTGCATTTTTTCCGGTATTCCATACTGTATTCCTTCTTTGAGCTTTAACAAAAGTTAGAAAGTAGAAGCTCCCTCTAAGGACCTCAACATTTTAGGAAACTAGGTGTGGGGAGAGGTGAAGGGTCAGGAAGGGGATAGGTGATAAAATGAGGACAGCCAATCACACTGCCATGTGGATGCTATGCTCCCTGCACTAGTGTAGCAAAGATGTTTTAAGTTTGACAATTAAGAACCTTAACATATAAAATTATAACTTCTGAATTTGGATGAGATATTAGAGGTCATCAGCTCTAATTCCAAGAAGAGGACAAGGTGTCTTCTGAGGGGATTCTAATAATGACAGCTACCAGTAAAGCCCAACTTGATTAAAGTCAGTGGTCCTTACACTATTCTGCCTCTCATTATCCTTGATATTCTTTTTTGTCATGGCTTATAGGATCTCAAAGAAAAACATTCATAATCTTCCACTCCAGAAAACAGTATTTTGCAAAGTCATCTATTAGGCCCACATTTCTTTCCATATCCTCACAGGACATCTTCTTAATGATCTTAGAAATTCTATCCATGGGGCAAGAGACTTTGGTGTCTATTACACACCAATAACTAATACTCTGGCACTAGAGGGTTCTCAACAAATTGTTGGTAAAAGAGTAGAATAAAGAAAATTTGCATTTGTGGGAGCTCTGCCAACTATTCTCATGCATATTCATTAGTCAGAATAAGTCAGTCTTATGTGGCAAACAGCCCTATAGTTTCCATGGTGATCTTTTTTCCATTTACCAGAGATAATACACTGGAAGATTTTTTTTTCTTAATCCTTGAACAGCGCTTTAAAGTTTAATATGCTAAAATCTCAGAATCCAAACTATATTACTTCTCTTCAGACCTAGGACAAAACCTGGTACCTAAATCCCAGTTGAATGGATGAAGAAATGTCTTTTCTTCTCCACTTTCCCTCCTCTCCTCTTTCCTTTCTTCTCCACACACTCCCAGGGGCCCTCAATGGCCTTTGAGCAATCTTACAGGTATTGCAGCTGAAAAGTGCATCAGAGTTTGCCCTAGCAGACACTTGCCACCACTCCACATGATGAATCACACAGAGGACATTAATCTGTCAGATAAGCCATGGCTACTAAGGTGTTTAGTATGAGTCCTTGCAATTCTCTTTGCAAAAAATGAAGTGCCTAATATCAATCTTTGCTATGGTTTTCGTGTTCTATGACCATCTCCGCCTCTGCTTTCCCGCCTCCTCAACCTCCTCCTCCTATTTCACTGCTGGTGCATGTGTGCGTCATTAGCAACCTCTCACTGTGGCTGGAACGTTGTTTCATCTACGAATAGACTTTAACAGCCTCCTTCAAGCTTCCTCTCAGGGCTGCATTGACTCAGCTACACTGGGAACAGGGAGCGCTTTGACTGACAACTAGATTCACCATCTGAAGTTGCCTTAATGTGGACACCAGAAGAGAGATGCAATATGATCTGGTTTGGGAGAAGCTCTGCTGAAATAATAAATCCAACACAGCAAACTAAGAGAAGCAGCTGGACTGTTATAGTGGGTGGTTGTGGATGGTGTGATAGTTTGAGATGTGAAATTTGTGATTAAAAAAAAAAAAGATATCTTTCAGGTCTGGCTTTGATCTAAAGATTGAAAAGAAATTGCTTCCCCTGAGAAAGAATATTTAGAGATCCAATTTGCAAGTAGCCAAGCTGGGGGAAAAGAGAATTTGCAAAAAGCAAATCCAGGTCATCTGTTCCTAAGTGATGGGTGTTTATTGTCTCTCACACTGAATTCACAATTCACAGCCACTGTTTTTAATTAGTAACAGGAACATAGTCACAGCAGCAGCCAGCTACAGCACCTGCCTCTCTGCAGACTTTCAGAGACAAGAGGGACCATTGCCGGCTCAGGGAGACACAGCTGCTTCAAGCACCCAAAATGTGTGAGAACAAACTCGTCTTGAGCCTTATGTAGGATGAAACCAGCCAAAGAGGTTTTTCCAGAAAGAGGTAACTCGTGGCTGTTTATTAATAGGACAATGGATTCACCCAATAGAAATGTTCGGTGTTGTCTGCTTAATTGTTCTCAGGCTGTTATTACTGCAATTAAGAACTTGCAACATTGCAAAACTTCGTCTAGACTAGTATTAAAAAGAACCTGTTGGTGATTTCTTTGGGTAGGAGAGAGCAGATAAACAATTCACTTCTGAATCTCACTCAAGTGTTTACACAGGCCACCCTCCTCTCTCTCTCTCTGCATTTAGATTACAATCTTCTCCTGGATTTTCATAAATGTGAGGTGTTTTGAGGGATGCGGCCAGCATGCAAAGTACAGAAAACACCTTCCAATCACTCTCTCATAACTCCAACATGCAATGCATTATGTATTAGTGAATAAGTTTACTGTTTCTATAAGCAATCACTGTTAAGGTTTGGGTTTTCATGTTCTTCATCTCAATCCTCTACCTAGAAACAAACCAGAATGCAAGAAACAGCTTCAAAAAGAGTCAGATGGGGCTGAGAAACAAGGTGACTTGAAAGATTCCTGTTTCCCAAAATACTGCAGCCTCCAGGAAACTCCACAGTGGAGCTTCGATCTTCCTAAAATCCCCTCCACCCCTGGTTCCATGAATCTCCACTGCTGTGCTGTCTCCTACACTTACAGTGATCCCTCTTTGTCTCCTCTCTCGTCATCCACAACCATGCATTGTCTTAATCCTTAAATATTTGCTATCACTTAGCAATATTTAAGATTTCTTCATGTCTTTTGTAGTTTGATAGTTCATCTCTTTTTATTTTTAATAATATATTTTTATATTTAATATGAGTAGGATTACTGTAGTTTTTATCTCTTCACCTATGGAAGGATATTTTGGTTGCTTCCATATTTTGGCAACTATGAGTAAAGTTGCCATAACATCTATATGCAGAATTTTGTGTGGACATAAATTTTCAACCCATTTGGATAAATGCCAAAAAGTTCAACTGCTGGATTATTTAGTATAAGTATGTTTGGTTTTATAAGAAATTATCAAACAATTCCAAAGTGGCTATGCCATTTTACCTTCTTACCAGAAGTGAATGAAAGATTCAGTAGCTTTGATGATTGTTTCAAACTCAGTTTTGGTGAGGGAAAAATAATAAGGAGATATAATTGTTAAGTAGAATTAATTCAGAGCCATTTCTACCCTAGGACTGTCTTTCAGCAAATAGTGAAGGGCAGTGTATAGTAACTAGAGAAACTTTACCCTGCTACTTATCAGATACATGGTCAAAAACAAGTTACTCAATCAATCCGAGCTTCATCTTCTCTTATCAAAAATTGAGACAATATAATCAATTTCATCAGACTCTTGTACATATTTTTTAAAATATTGCGCATGAAAGAACTATCATAATCATGAACATGTAGTAGGCACTCAGAGTTTCCCATTTGAATAATAGTGACTCAGCTAATTTTCATTGGATTTTAGGTGAAGACATGAAGATAACTTCTGCTCCAAATTCCTTTATTATAGCTTTAAAGTTCTGTAACTAAAACAAGAAAATGACTTCAGTGTTCTTAATGGGCATGAAATGTCTCAGTTGCTATTTCTACTTGTTAAAAAAAATGAGTGACTAGAAATGTCACTTAGAGTCCTTGACTTATGGAGATTTCAGGCTCTTGAATACAGTGCTACACACCTCCAAGGGTTCAGCTTACCCAGGCACATCTCAACAGGTGAGAGCCCCAGGGGAGTTGGTCAGTAGTTGGCCCCATTTTATTCAGTCTGAGAGCCTCACTGACCCTGAACACTTTATATGAGAAAAATCATCAGTTGCGTCTTGCAGACGTGTTGTAATTGCAGCCTTCAGAGAGCAAAAACTTCAATCGCCCGTGGGATATTTTCCTTCACCTTCCTGAATGTGCCATGGCACATGTCACTGACCAGTGACATGTCACTGATCAGTGCTCATGAGGTGGACCATATTTTCATGTTTCCCATTGTTTTATATATATATATATATATATATATATATATATAGGCAAGTTATGTGTGTATGCTGTCTGCAGCCTAACTTCTCTGAAATAATTTATTCAATATTTTTATAAGCTCCTTGTCTGTCCCTGAGCTAATGATTGCATTTGGCTTATCAAGTGAATGCAATTCATAGTGCACAAACTTAGCCTCAGCCCTTGTTTCATATAACTCTCTTGATCTGCTGGTTTTCCATTAAGGAACAACAACAACAACAACAAAAGTGAATCTAAATAGTAGTCTTCTGTTGCACAGGTGGGGTGATTTCTCTACTTTGGTCATTATTATAGATGTGACCAAGCTGTCAATTATTGTTTCACTGCTCCCATATGCAAAGCACTGTGCAGAGTGGGAAACAATGAGGAAAGACCATGAATTAAGATTCAAAGATTAGAAAGTTAGGGTTTCTCCACTCTGATAGGTTTATTTCTGAAAATTAATAATGGAGGGGAAACTTGTATTTTTTTATTATTAGATGATAGTTGACATATTCCATCACAAGTTTTCCTTTGTTTACACAAAGGTCTAGAGTTGGGATGACAGAATTATCCCTTAATAAGTGACCTGTGAAGGTGACATTGCTCCAAATAATTTCATTGCCAGGAGATTGTAAGCATTTACATTTTAAAAATTCACGTTGAGTCACTGAGACCAAGTTCTGAGGGTAGAACTTTAGTATCTACCCTCCTCACAGTTTTCAAGCTTACACTGCATCATCAGTAACTACAGTCAACATGTTGTGCAATGGATCTCTTGAACTTACTCTTCCTATCTCACTGGAATTTTGTATCTTTTGACCATCATCACCCTAACCAGCTCCTCACCCCAGCCCCTGTTAATCAGCATTCTGTTCCCTACTTCTACAAGATCAACTTCTTTAGATTCCACATGTAGGTGAGATCATGTGATATATGTCTTTCTGGGTTTTGAAATATAAAATTATAATGTCATTTACAGGGCCTATATTTGACTTGTGCCTACTCGTGTAGAGGCTATGCATGTTAAAATACTTAAAAATACTTTCATATAGACAGCAAATCATCGCTGCCCCCAGCTCCCCTAATGCCTCATAGGACCTTGTGCTCCCAGAGCCTCTCCTGGGCCCTCCCCTCACCAAATTACCCAGGGGAGTCAGTTGACAACAAAAACGGTCGTGGTCACTTCCTTCTCTATATCCATACCCTTTGCAATATGATTCATGGCTCTTCCATCAAGAGGTAGTTTTTTTGTTGTTTGGTTTTTTTTTAGCCTCTTTATTTTGAGCTAATTTTGGTATGTGATTTCAACAATAGAACACTGTTCGAATGATATTATTTAAATTATAATCCTAGGACTAACAGACCTGGAGTATACCCTTCCACTCTCTTCCATTCCCTCCCCCAACCAAAAGAAAAAAAAATAATAATCTGGAATTAAAGAACAAGCCCAAGTAGCATGACAAATGAAGTGGAATGGAGATGATCCATCCCCACTGAGGCCACCTCAGTCCAGACTAATCTGCCAGCTGCCTGAAGAGGTAGGAGTAAACTCAGCTAGAATCAGAATTGCCCAGCTGAGCTTCACCCAAACTGCTGACCCTCCGATATGTGACCTAAATAGATGGTGATTATTTTAAGCCTCTTGATGTTGAGGTACTTTCTTATGCAGAAATATTCATTCTACATTTATAATATCATTCAGAATTTATTATGCAGAAATAGGTAAGTAATTTACCAATAATCCAGCATCTAAGGAGTAACAACCAACATAGCAGGAGTCCTCCAGAACCATGCTAAAGTCATTCTCCACTTTTATTGGTTGTTCTCTATGGTGTGGCAATAATTTTATTAGAGCAGGAGTCTGAGGTTTTAGATTTTTAAATTCTATATGGAGTCTGTAAAGTCCAGTAAGTAGAAATTAAATATTAGACTAACCATTGAAGAAAGATCTGTCATATTTCACCAGATGTTTGAAAGAATCCTGGTACTGGATCACTTACATTCCTAGCCGTAATCATTAATTGGTTAATTGTAATTAGACATACTTCCATGATACTGTGAAGTAATTTTTTAAAGTTGAAATGATTCATTAAAACTTATTCTTAGTAATCACTGCTTTTCATACCAAGATTAAATAGAAAGAAACATTTCCTACTCAAATTTCTCTCTAGGCAAAACTGAGCAAAAAGAAGACAATTTTTTTTTAAATGGGTAAAATCTAAAGAAGCAGAAAACTTATGTCCACACAAACACTTGCATGTGGATGTTTACAGCAATGTTTTTCATAATTATTAAAACATGGAAGCGCCCAAGATGTTTTTCAACCAGTAAATGGCTAAACAAACTGTGGCACCTCCAGACAATGGAATATTATTCAGTGTTTAAAATAAATGAGCTATGAAGGCCCAAAAGGCATACAAGGAAATTTAAATACACATTACTAAGTAAAAGAAACCATTCTGAAATAGCTATATACTGTATTCTTTCAACTCTGCGACATTCCAGGAAAGGCAAAACTATGACAATGGTAAAATAGATCAGGAGGCTTCTGGGTATGAGACTGGTGGATACATGTCATTAAACATTTGGAAAAGCATGCAGAAGATCAAGACAGTTTTTAAACAAACTATGGATTTGGGTTGTCAATAATAGGAAAACATTGGTTTATCAATTATAACAAACATGAGACTGGTGTGGGATGTTGGTGGTAGTGGAGACCATGGGATGGGGAAGGAGTATATGGGAGCTCTCTAGTTTCTGCTCAGTTTTGTCATGAACTCAAAACCACTCTGAATGTTAAAGTCAATATTTTAAAATTAAGCACAAGCATTTGGTAGAGAATTATCAATGAGAGAATGAAAAAAAAAACTTCAACATTTTTATCTTTAAGGAAAGCAAATCCAAACTACAATACCATTACACACCCACTAAAACAGCTAACGTTAAAAAGACTGTTGGCGCGGATTAGGGTTCCTAGAACCTCTCTGCTCCTTGCTTATGAAGTGAAACTATTGCAACCATTTTTTCTTACAAGATTAAAGCACACACTCAGTAACTCTGCTCTGTAATATTCACCCATGAGAACTGTAAACATATGTCAATTAAGAAAACCTGTGTACAAATATTAACACCAGCCTTATTCATAATATACCCAAATTGGAAATAAATGTATACCTAACAGTGAGTGGATTAACAAATCCTTACAATATTTGGCAATAGAGTGAACTGCTGATTTAGTCACAGCATAGAAGAATCTCATAGTCATTGTGCTGAGCACTGGAAGCCAGACACAAAAAGTAAGAGACCAAGCTAAAATGAGGTCATTGCTAAACTAATATGACTGGTATCCTTATACAAGGGGGAAATCAGGACACAGAATCATACAGAGACAGAAAGATGTGAATGTACTTGGGAAATGCCATCAATAAACCACAAAATACCTGAGGCTACCAGAAACTGGAAGAGAGGTATAGAACACATTTTCCTTCATAGCCCTCAAAAGGAACCAACCATACCAAAACCTGAATCTCAGACTTCTACCATCAAAACTATGAGAAAAATAATTCCTGTTGTTTAATCCATTCAGTTGGTAGTGTTTTCTATGGCAAACTAATACAGTTACTGAAATTGAAAAGCAGAAATTATTTTTCTAATTTTTATTTGTTCTTTTTTATGACATAGCTATACATGGAAGTAGAGTGTATTTTGACATATTATATATACATGGAGTATAACTTATTCAATTTACAATCCCATTCTTGTGGTTGTACACATTGTGGGATTTCACTGTTGTGTATTCATATACGAATATAGGAAAGTTATATTTGAATCATTCTACTATCGTTCCTATTCCCTTCATTCCTTCCTCCCCCTTTGTCTCATCTACTGAACTTCCATTCTCCCTACTCTGTTATTTTGTGTTAGCATCTGCATATCAGAGGGAAAACTTGGCCTTTGTTTTTTGGGGGGATTGGTTTTTTTAACTTAGCATGAAAGTCTCCAGTTCCACCCATTTATCTGCAAAAGTCATAAAAATCATTCTTTTTACGACTGAGTAATATTCCACTGTGTATTTATACCATATTTTCTTTACAGTCAAACTCTAGGACAAATTCCATTGTTTTTGTTTTTTCTCCACTGCGCTTCCTTTTTAGATACAGAGACTATTCATCACACTCAGGATTTTTCCCGGATCATAGAGAAAGTAACTTCTAATCAGTGCTCTGACGTCACAACCCTCAGGTTCACTTATATCTTACATTGAAAATATGAGGCACTCTTATTTAAAATGCAGGTTTCTGAGTCTCAGAGAAGATATAGAAAAATATTTTGTGGGGAAAGACAGACATGGAATCTGCATTTTTAAAATGTTTCCCAGGTGATGCTGAAATATATGGAAGTTGGGAAATCACTAAAGGAATATTTGGCTGGATGGCCAGGGCTACACAGGGAATAATTCAGTGAGGGACAACCCATCATTCTCTGAGTACACCTCTAATGTGGAGCTAAGTAAGCAACTCCACCTGCCTCCAAGGAAAAGCCACTTGATATAAGTTCCAAAATAAAGGTGAAACCTCATTCTTCCCTATCAAAGGCAACAGAGGGATGCTTGGAGTCCCAATCTCCCATAAGCTATTCGTCACCCTAATATGACCCAGAGAGAAGGAAAGTGTTTGGGTAAATAGTTGAACTCTTAATTACAGTTGAACTCTTAATTACAATAATTTTTATCTCATGCTTAATGATAGAAAACCTGGTTACACACACAGAGTTTAATAGTAAGACTTACTTCTTTAAAACTACTTTAGGGAAGAAAAGGATTACGAGCAAGAAGAAAAGTTATCTTCTTGCTTCTCCAAAGTCCAACAAGATCTGCACTGGATATGCTGGAAAATTCAAGGCCTAAAAACATTCTTTTGCTTTCCCCCTGCTAGAGTTGTCTTGTTTTGTGCATTAAGTTCACAAGATATAGGACAAATAACTGTATCTTGAAACTATTGGAACCAAACCCAAGATAGAATTGGATGTTATATAGAAAAGGGCAGCTTATGGAATTACAAACCTTTGTTTAGACAGCATTTGGTAATCCCTAGGCAAACCTCACAAGTTTCTGTTGGGAAGGTTGAAACTCCTCTGAAATGCCTCTGTGCCTTTTATCTTATCTGCAAGACAAAAAGTGGCACTGGAATTCCACCCCAGGTCTGTCTTCTCAGTTAAAGAGTAGAGCATACCTTACTTAAGAATGTCTGTATCTTCCTGGGATCAGTCACCACCATCTTTGAAGTCTGGTACATGGGGGTATTTATTATCAAGTTAAAGCCTTGGCTTACTCGCCTGAGAAGAGATAGTTTCGGGGTTTCTGTCTGAAGATTTCTTATTAACATGTGACGCAGGAGTTTAATTGGGCATCCCAAGGAGAAAAAGGATTTTTTGTTAGAATCATGGCCTCTTTTTAAAACATGTCTTCTAACTCAAAGATAACATCTCCTGTGTTCCTTTTCTTCTTTTTATTAGGTAGCATATGAAGTATAAAATACAAATAAATAGAGCCGTCATGTAGTTTTCACCTCTTTACAGCACTGAGTTTCATGACTTGAGCAAATTGAACCATTGGGGCATTTTTGACCACTCTGCCTGGACCCCAAAGTATAATATGCTGTTGGCTTTTTTTTTTTTTACACTCTTATTCTATTCCAATTCCCTAACACCTTTATTTGCCATGGCAAATTTCTAATCATCATTTCATTGATCATATTCAAAGTAAACACTTGCAAAATGCAGCATTGCTAGTCTTCCAGGAGCTCCCTGACATTCTGCCTTCCCTCCTCAATTATAAGGTCTCATGCTTGGGATGGTATGGTGTGCACCCACACCTGTGCATGCGTGTGCCTGAGTTTGTGCATGCATGTATTTGGGTCATGGAAGGAGTGAAAGGGGTTATTGTTTGTATTCCTGATCAGTAACAACTTTAACTTATAAAACTTCATGATTAATAGAGAACTAAAATGAATCTTAATTCACCTCCTTGATTCTAGATGGAATCAAAAATAATTTTGATAACCTCTCTCTTGTCAAATACAGGTTATCTTTTATATTACCTGGACCTATTCAATTAATGTGGCAGAGATTTTAAAAAAAATGAATGTGCCATGGAGAATGAATAGTAATGAATATTCCAAAAGAGATAAGTGTTTTGAGGTTAATATAAGTGTTAAGAGAAGAAATCAGAAAAGAGAATTGTTAAGATTTGTTAAGAATCAGAAACCTAGAATTGTTAGTAGAATTGTATTATAAGAAAATACTAATATTTTTTTAAAGACAAGATTTTGTTTCCTCAGGATGTATCAGTTAAGCTCTACTTGTTTTTTTTTAAACGATCACAAGCAATATCAAAAGTGTCTGTATGAAGACATGAATTGGTGTGAACATACTTTATGTACAGAGATATGAAAAAATGTGCTCTATATGTGTAATAAGAATTGTAATGCATTCTGCTGTTGTATATTTAAAAATAAAATAAAATAGTAGGTTCTTGACATATTTAAAAATATTTTCTATGTTCAAACCATCACAATTTCAATAGTTCATTTGTAAATCAATTTTATACAGGGTGGATTTGTTTCAAAAGCACAATGCTTTACAAGAACCTATGTCTTGTAAACAAAAGTCACAGGGTATTCAATTTGGAGTTCTATATTTTTCTAGAGACACTCTGGATTTGTTGAGCAGTAATCACATAATAAGGATGAGTCTTGGACTTACAACATTTATTACTTATATTTTGCTTTTGTTTTCCCATCATAAGATCTGCATCCATGGTCTTTACTTTAAAGACAAAATCCTATACATCTTCCAAGTCTACAGACCATGTATCTTTGAACTGTGGTCTGTTTATCCAAAATCTCTGTGAAATTACAGCTCTTTGGCATCAAGGAGTGAACTCTGGTTATGATGTATTTGCTGTAGAAAATACAGTGCCTGTGTTTGCTGACTGGGTAAAGTGATAGGACATGCAGACAGGATCTATTTGCTGGAGAAATGAACATCCAAGAAACAATGCCATTGGCCTCTACGATCTCCTCTTTCTCCTTCACAAATAATGACAGCTTCTGTTATACAGGAACTGTATAACCTTGTGGATGAGTCATATACAGCCAACTCCCTCAATCTGAATAGAAATGCCAAAAAATTTAACCACCAACAGACTTGTATCAGTCTGCTGGCTGCCATGGGAACACGCGAAAACGAGAAATGATAAACTGCTTTCTCATCCACACAAGTCATGATTGAACAGTGGACAAATGACTGTTTTCTAGCTACTATTTAGGAGAACATCACTGATCCTAGAACCTATAGTTCTAGACCACATAGAACCTCAGACTCTAAAATTCTAAACCTTAGACACTTAACTGGTGTCCTTCTCCCTACCTGGCCCTTCTTGTAAGGCTACAGATCAACCCAGCCTAAGAATCTGGGCTCATTCACACCTCCTCATTCCTCCTTGATCTTCAGAATGAACACATCAGTGCATCAATATTTTCTACTGATTTTACTTTTTAATTAGTCATCCAGTTCACTTGTTCCTCTTCGTTGGAATAGCCATCAACTTAATTAGAGCTTCTGTGAAGATTAAATAAAACAAAGCAGAAGAAGAACAACTTTGATACAAAAAAGATTTATCCTCCTTCACAGAGATTCCCATCTCAATAAATGGGCCTCTCATCCAGTCTACTTCTTCTACCAGAATTGTGACATCATGCTTTATGTCATCCTCTCTCTCTCTTTCCTTGAATTAAAGATCATGTTAACCTCAAAAATAAATCTGAATGACGGATTAGTCCCCAACTTCCTTAACAAGACTCCTAAAGTGCAAGAAATAAAATCAAAATTCAATAAATGAGATTGATTTAAACTAAAAAGCTTCTTCTCAGCAAAAGAAACAATCAATGAGGTAAGAGAGCACCTACATTTTGGGAGAAAATTTTTGCCACACACACGTCAGATAGAGCACAAATCTCCATAATGGAAAAAGAACTCAAAAAACTTAATACCGAAAAACAAACAACCCAATCAATAAATGGGCTAAGGAGCTGAACAGACACTTCTCAGAGGAAGAATTATAATTGATCAATAAATATATTAAAAAATGTTCAACACCTCTAGCAATTAGAGAACTGCAAATCAAAACTGCTCTTAAGATTTCATCTCTCTCCAGTCAGAATGGCAGTTATGAAGAATACAAGCAACAATAAGTGTTGGCGAGGATGTGGGGAGAAAGGCACACTCGTACATTGCTGGTGGGACTACAAACTGGTGCATCCAATCTGGAAAACAGTATGGAGATTCCTCAGAAAACTTGGAATGGAACCACCATTTGACTCGGATATCCCAGTCCTCAGTCTATACCCAAAGGACTGTAAAACAGAATTCTACAGTAACACACTCACTTCAATGTTTATAGCAGCACAATTCACAATAAACAGCACAATTCACAGCTAAACTGTGGAACCAACCCAGATGCCCTTCAACAGATGAATGGATAAAGAAACTGTGATTATACACAATGGAATATTCCTCGGCATTAAAAGAGAATAAAATTATGGAATTTGCAAGTAAATGGATGGAGTTGGAGAATACGCTGAGCCAAGTAAACCAATCTCTAAAAAACCAGGGACCAAATGTTTTCTATGATAAGTGGATGCTAATCCATTTGGTGGCAGGGGCATGGGATAAGTGGAGAAACTTTGGATGGGACAAAGAGGAGGTAGGAGGGGGGAAAGGGGTAGGAAAGATGGTGAAATGAGACAGACATCACTACCCTAGGTACATGTATGATTGCACAAATGGTGTGACTCTACTTCATGCACAACCAGAGAAGTGAAAAATTTGCTTCATTTGTGTACAATGAATTGAAGAGCTTTCTACTGTCATGTATAATTGATTAGAACTAATAAATTTTTAAAAATCAAAGGTAAGGATAGAATTCTAAAAACAAGAGAAAAGTGACAAGTCACGACTGAAAAAACCTGATTAGGACAATATCAGATTTCTCATCAGAAACCTTACAGGCCAGAAGAGGTTGGGATGATATATTCAAAATCCTAAAAGAAAATAAAAACTGATGAAGAAGAAATAAAGTCTTGGGTTTAATAATGGGCGCCAAATTACATTTAGGAGGGATTATTTCTGGTGTCTTGTAGCCTAAAAGAGTAACTACAGTCTAAAGCAATCTATGATATACTTAAAAAAAAAAACAGCTAGAAAAGGCTGAAGTTTCTCAACAAACAGGAATGATAAATGTTTGAGGAGATGGAAATGTTAATTACTCTGATTTTCATCATTATACATTGTATACATGTACAGACTTACCATACTTTAACCCTATAAGTATGTTCATGTTTTGTATTTAAAAAAACAAAAGAAAGAAACTATGAAAAATAAGCAATAAAAAAATGCATTAAAAAATCTGAACTCCTTCTACTTTGTTACCCATACCACCATACTTGTCTATGGCATCATCACTGTTGACATCTTGAGACCATCCCAATTTGCTATCCCTCATTCCATTCTTGTCCCCTTTCAATTTTTTCTTATGTGAATGGTCAGAATAATCTCTTAAAAACAAAAATCTTACCATAACCTCCAATGTTCTAAACCTTACAAAGGCTTTTCTGAAAGTCTTTCACTTGGACGACTCCTACTGAAGCTTCTCAATTTAAATGCCACAATCTCAAGGCTATCTTGCTTGAATCCCAAGTCCAATTAGGTTCTTGCTGTATTCTGTCATAGCACATTAAACTCTGTCTTCTTAATATTTATCACAATTGTGATAATGTATTCCTTTTTGTATTTGCATATTCATGGTTTGAATCCATCATTAGATTATGTTCCCTGAAAACAACAGACACAATAACTGCCTTGTAGGATGGCTGGCATGGACTGGGAACTCAACATAAGTATTTGTTAACTTAAAATTCATAGCACATAGCAAACACATAGTTGATATTAAAACACACACTAAAAATAAACAGCATGTTCAGTGAATAGATTTCAGTGGATTGGTGGCTAGAGAAAAATGTTAAAATTCTGTATCTTTTTCATCTCCAGAATCTTATTATTTATAAAAGTTGAACAATGTTATAATACCATAAATTTTTACAAATGACCTGTAATAAAAATAGCAATTATTCACCAGCCATTCAATTAAATAAGTTTTGTGTAATATTTTTAAGCACAATACTACATTACATGTTGGAAAAAAGAAATCTAATTAAACTACTACAAACCTATTCCTTATTCCTTAGGACCAGGAAAGCAAGTTATATACATTAAACAACCAGATAAACAGACATTTTGTCATCAAGTAGAATAGAGACATAATAAAATATGGGGTAGAAAAGCTGCATTGTAGCTGACGTGAAAATAATAATCACATATTATTTCAAAAATCCAAAATTACTTTACAAATACTAATTGTTTTTGAGTGATTCATGAAAGAAGTTATCTAAGAAATATATTTTTTACTCTATGTCAATTGTCTTTATAGGCACAATAGACACTTAAAACCCAAGCTTTGCCTTCAGTAGTTTAAAGGTTATCAGTGGAGATTAGACTTCGGCAGCCAGTATCAATCAGAAGTACGATAAAGAAAAATTATTTGCCTCTCCAGATGAGGTCACCAGTTTATGATTTTTTTTAAAAATAAATATATGGGGCCATAAACTTAATAATTATTTTCCACGCCCCTATTAGAAAGTAAGTTTGCTTAAAGAACATAAATCTCTATTTGTCACTGTATATCTATCACAGTAATCTGTACAAAACAGACACCTAATAGATATACTTAAATTAACAAATTAATAATAAATAAACACATATTTTTTTCTATAGTTTTTATCACTTCTATACTTCCGGTATGCTACAGTGTTCCCCTCAAAATTCATATATTAAATCCTGAACCTCCAATACCTCAGAATGTGACCTTATGGATAATAGGGATTTTACAAAAATAATAAAAATTAAAATGAGGTCAATAGAGTGAACACCAACGTAACATCTATAAAAATGGAGATTCAGATAAAGACATAGGAAAGATGTTACATTAACTTCAAATCAGAAAGCAGGATGATATATCCGTAAGCCAAGGAATGCCAAAGATTTCCAGAAACCATCAGGAGCTAGGGGAAAAACCCAAAACAGACTCACATCCCTCAGGAGGAACCAACTTTGCCCACACCTTGATTTCAGACTTGTAGCTTCCACAACTGTGAGACATTTTGTTGTTGTTGTTGTTGCTGCAGTGATTCAGTCTGTTGTGCCAGTTCTAGCAAGCTAAGCCACGTGATGGTGAACTAAGAATCCTGTTGTATTTTTGTCAGATAAAGATTTCTGCTCCTCCCTGTGTCCCTAGCTGCAGATCCACTATGCTCCTTTTCTTATTAAGTACCTATGGAAAGAATGAAGATGTCCTGAGACCTGGCTGCTTTTGTACACAGGACAGGACTAGGGATTCACTCCTGAACTCCCAGCCATGTGTACTTGCATTCAAATGAGCTGGCAGTGCAGGTTTTCCAGGGGTAACTGTGGAAAATAGTTGAGCACACCCTCAACTAGTCAGCCTCTCAGAAAAGATGGTGTGCTAGCATAGGAAAGTCAAGACTTCATTGATATTACCCCTCCAAATTCCCATATCATGACTAGTTTCTCAATGAGTAGAGAAAACAAGAAATATATGCTGAAATTTTTATTTTATATTAAAACATAATGGTGGAAAGAGTTACATGTGCTTTAGATGCACAAAACACACACAAGATGAACTCTGATTTTCTTTTATTACTTGTAAATTAACTATACTACTACTAATACATAGTTATTAAGTTACTGACCACATGTATAACAACAATAAATTGTAATAGTGATTGTTAAAAGAATTTCTTGTAAAGTAGAAAAAAATAGGAGTTAAGATTTTGTCACCAAGGCGTACAAAAATAGTTCTAGGATCCATTGAGAAGAGGAACTTTCCCTACTAGGACATGAGGCCATTAAAGATTTGGTTAGCAGGCCAGGAATACCACCTATTCAAAAAGGGAGTAAGGGTATATGACAGTTTGTTTAAGACTTTAACTTTAAGAGAAACAGGGTACAAGAGTAACCTAGCTAAAGGAATTATAGATAGAATGGAAAGACTGAAGTAGAGAATATAAGAATTTAGGGAATCCAGAGCCAAGAGTGTCCAGATCAGGAAAAGTCTGAAAGAGAATAGCTGGATAGAAACATCTAGAATTTCTAGAACCAATTATGTGAGATTTTGACATGCCGGTCAAGGGTAGGATAAGATGGGGAGTAATAGAATTCATCTTCTTTCCTCTCCCAAGTTTGAAACCAATGTAAATGAAAGACAAAGCCACACAGATAGAGATTTTAAAAATGTAAATCTTATTAGTGACTGAGTTCACTGAAGAATAACAATACTGAATGAATCTATGGTCAACTAAGCTTGTTAAATTTTTTTCCCAAACTGAAAAGGCTGCCCACCATATATGCAGTAGACAAATAAGTGCATCTTAGGATCTTATGGATAGGCCATTTTAAAAAAGACAAAGGAAGAGGAAGAGGAGAAGGAGGAAGACGTAGGAGGAGGAAGAGAAGGTCAATCCATATTGGGCTAAGTCATATGTGCTAGGATTCTTCTCATCTCTCCAGAAAGAACAATTCTCCTGTAAGAGAAGCATTAAGAGAAGGGATACAGTTTTCATTATTTCCCCCAAAGAAAAAGCTCCTTCTTTATGGGCTCAGGTAGAAAAACAGGGAGGAAGAGAGGACACTCACAGGACATAGCATATTACGTTGAATTTCCAAATACCCTGTATCTGTTATTTTCCTGTGAATATTCATTTTGACACTCTGCTACAGTTTAATGAATCCTTTAAAATTTATGTGCTATGAACTTAATCCCCCCAAAGCAATAGTGTTGAGAGGTGAGAACTTGAAGAGTTGAGTAGATCATAAAAGAAGCCTTTATGAGTGGATTAATGTCATTATTTTGGGAGTGGATTCCTGATAAAAAGAAAAGTTTGGACCCCTTCTCTTTCTTTCTTCCATGCACATGCCCTCTTATCCTTCAACCATCTGCAGAAGATTACAAAGCAAGGAGGCCTTCACCAGGGGCTAGGCCTGTTCCTTAGTCTTGGACTTTCAGCCTCCGGGTCCTCCAGGAGGAGAATCAATAAATCTTGGCTCTGTATGACTTCCCCAGTCTCTGACACTCCATTGTAGCAGCATGAAATGGACTAACAGCCCTCCTGACCCGCAACGGAGCAAACGTCATCTCACTCAAGGAGACTACTCAAGTTTTCTCCCTCTCATCATGATCACCCTAATTTTAATAAATCGCTTCAATATCAATAGGAAACTGCTTCAGGAAGGTTATTTTTTTCCCACTAAAATTAGCTCAGTGTTGTCATGTGTCAGGATATCCTTCTAGTTAATTAAGTCGGCATAACTATATGAATCTCTTATGCTTATATTATTTTGGCAGTACATCTACTTTGATCCGTGCTGATCAAAATCAAACAATAAACAGTGCAAAATTAAAAAGGAAAATTCTATTAGTCTAGGTATAATATGCCAAAAATAGATATTTTTATAACATGTTATGTCCTTAAGTGTGGTAAATTTATAGTTTCTCAGGGCAGTTTTTCAGTGCATATGTTTAAAACCCAAGGATTGACCCTCCCCTTATCTTCTACTTCTTCCAACAATCTTATGGGCATTGTTCTAGTATTTTAATCTTCAGTTGTCATTATGTAATGTCAATGAATGAAGCAAGCAAAAACTAATTAGTACCTTATAGAACAGGCTATCCACGAATGGAGTTTATAGCTCTAAATGTCAGCTGACTCTAATCATGCCATACAGTCTTATTCAATTGTCTCTCAGGTTATAATGTTCACTATCAAAAAATTAAGTGACAGAATAGGATGTTCATTTTCAAAAAATATTTAGCAAAGGGAGAAGGCACTCTGCCTTTCCCAGATGTGTCTACTATTACAAAATGTTCAGTGACTGATATTAATCAATAAAACTTTCAGAGATTTTGGTTCCCCATATGAATTAATTTTCTTCACATAAAAGGTAAAATCAGTGGTTTCTAAGTCATATGAAAATTTGTGGATGAAATTCTCAC
Source organism: Marmota marmota marmota (assembly GCF_001458135.2). Lineage (NCBI taxonomy): Eukaryota > Metazoa > Chordata > Mammalia > Rodentia > Sciuridae > Marmota > Marmota marmota. The sequence goes on along the minus strand of NW_025999924.1, from coordinate 4,774,501 downwards.
ATTGATTTGAATTGGGGGTCAAAATATTCAGTTTCCAATATTAACTAGACATTTTCTGACTGCTGTTATTCTTAAGATTGATCAAAACTAGCTACACAAATTTAGGGGCTGGGGTTATGGCTTAGTGGTAGAGTACACTCACCTAGCATATGGGCCCCTCAAATAGGCCCATATTAAATAGAGTGTTAATTCATCATTTTCATATTTGATTTTTCTTTTGTTTACAGTAGTGTCTCTTGTTATATCTATATAATCAATATAATAGACAAGTTCTATTGAAGCTATTTATATAGAGGGTCAATCTTGAGGATTTTATTGGTAGCTTAAAACTGAGTACATTGTTATTGGTCTTATGTTGATCAATTCAAGGTCGCCAGCTTCTCCATGAACAAACAAGTGAATATCTTCTTTTTGAGTTGGTTTTTCACAAAAAGTCTAACAAAAGTGAAAATTTTCTTAAGACGAAATAGTACAGGGTCTCAAACACACTTGAATTGAATAAATATACTCTCAGTGTTTTATATCCTAATTCTACAAAATTCTTCCTCAGAGTAAAATGATAGTAGCTGTATTGCACAACTAAAAGTGTAATACTATATGGTATATAAGCAGGGGTTTTGGAACAAGAACTTTCAAAAGACTATCTTGGGTAGTTATAAAAAATGCACTGTATGGAGTCAGAGAAGATAATGCTAAGTGAAGTTAGTCAATTCCAAAAAACCAAATGCCAGATGTTTTCTCTGATATAAGGAGGCTGATTCATAGTGGGGTAGGGAAGGGGAACATGGGGGAAATATATGAACTCTAGATAGGGTAGAGGGGTGGGAGGGGACGGGAGTGGGTATGGGGTTAGAAATGTTGGTGGAATGTGATGGACATTATTATCCAGAGTACATGTATAAAGACATGAATTGGTGTGAATATACCTTATGTACAACCAGAGATATGAAAAATCGTGCTCTATATGTGTAATAAGCATTGTAATGCATTCTGTTGTCATATATAAATTTAAAAAATAATTTAAAAAAGAGAAAAATGCAGCTCCCTGGCTCCATCCACAGAAATTCTCATTCAGCCATAGTTTTAAGAGTTTCCCAAGTGGTCTGACAGAGGTAATCCAGAGATACTTCTCTGACAATACTGATATAAGCAATTAATAAAAATATTGCAGCTTTTCCTATATATTTGCCTATTAATAAGTTCTAGGTTTGCTTTGGCATCTCAAATATTTCAAAGGAGTATTTCACCACTTTATTCTTGGTTTCAATTTCCACAGTATCCGTTATTTGTGGTCAGTCATAAGTATTAAATGGAAATGAAATACTAAATGGAAAATTCCAGAAATAAACAATTCATACATTTTGAATTGTTTTTCATTCTGAGTAGTGTGATGAAATTCTGTGCTGTCCTGCTCTGTCCCATGCAGAGTGTGAAGTCTGTCCTCACACTAGTCACTGTCTGCCTGCTGGTCATGGAGTAGCCATTGGGGTATCACAGTGCTTATGCTCATCTCTGTCTTACTTAATATAGTCCCAAAGCACTAGAGAACTGTAGCTGGCAACTTGAATATGCCAAGAAGAATCTATAAAATGCCTCCTTGAAGTGAAATTTTTAGATTTAATAAGAAAAAAAAAAACTAATCATGAAATCATATGCTGAAGTTGCTTAGGTCTATAATAAGATATTATTGCTAATCTCTTGCTGGGCTTAATTTATACATTAAACCTTATCATAGATATGTATGTATGTGTAGAAATAAAACAATATAATAGGGATTTGTGCTATCTGTGGTTTCTGACATTCACTCTGGGTCTTGGGACCCATGCCCCAGGGACCGAGGGAGCTACTGTGCTCTTTTCACTGCTTGGCCTTCCTCTTACACTTGGCTTCATTCAAGGAGAGAACAAGCTGGCTATGGAGCTAATTGCTGTTGAGTTTTGTACTTGAGACCCTAAAGGGCCTCCCTACCCTTTCTTAACTTTAGAGAAGGATTCTTTTACATCCTCCTTTTCCTCAGGAAACCAGAGCCTGGTGAGCAGGGTGACAGCTCAGGGCAAGGAAGCACTGGTTTCTTCCGTTTTAAGGATGGGCCCACCCCATGGGAATAGGATTTCCCCAGAAGCTGACCAGAATATTCCTCAACACTAAAGCTTCTTTTTAGAAAAGGACAAATATCTCCTGGCCTCACTACTATGGATGGTCTAAAGAAACGACTCATTATACTAAACATTAGGCAGTAGCCCAGGAGATCTTCCCCTGGCTTTGTCATGACAGATGTCCTCTTTGACTTGCTGGTAAGGACCCCTCAGCAAGTACTTCACGTACAAACTGCTGAAACTATTTTCCAGGAAGTCTAAATCTCTGTGGCAGAGCAATGAGATTGTTTGCATTTCGTTATCTATAATCTTTAGGCAAACAAGGTTGGAAGCCAAATCTCTTATTTAGTTTATTTCATAGAGAAAGTTTTTCTTTGGGAAAGTTAGAAGAGAAAAGGGAGGGGGGAGTCAGACAGGTAAACTAGAAACAGGATTTGCCCCAGGAGGAGAAACCCCTTATTTTAAAAAGCAGAGATTCATAGAATATTTTACAGATATAAAATAAAGAACTTGAAACATCACATATACTACATAAACATGTACAGTTTTAACATTTTATGTGCCAGTTAAAATATATTTAAATTTAAGTAAAACAAATCCAAATACAATACAGTAGAGAACTTGAGTAGATCTCTCTTAATTTTATCTAGAAAATAATCTTTCTGGGCTGGGGTTGTGGCTCAATGGTATTGTGCTTGCCTAGCATGTGTGAGACACTGGGTTTGATCCTCAGCACCACATTAAAAAAAAATGTACAAAATAAAGGTATTATCTACAACTAAAAAAATTTGAAAAAGAAAATAATCTTTTACGCATGGTGTGCTTTTCCTAATCCTTGGAGACAAAGAAGAGGAAATGCATAGCGAAATTCACTCTTCTTTGCCCAAGAAGGAGAAAAAATATGGGTCCCCTAAAATTAAAGAAATAAGAGGGAAAATTTTGAGCCATTGTTTCATTCTTCATCTTGAAAATACACATGTCATTTTAAGGACCAAGCTGCCTGTGGTCCAAATGTCTGGTCTGTAAAGTCAAGACTCTGGGAAGAGTAGATCTGCGAGAGGACACACTTTCAGGCCACATAGTGGCTGACAGCTGCCAGAGCACTTGTGTTTACCACTAACTGCTGCCCTCATGTAACCCTGTGTTTCTCAGGAGTTCAGCCACGTGAGTGCCAGTAGCACAAAGGACAGGCCCCTCCCCCATCCCCTTTGGTGTCCAAACTCCAGCTGATTAGTAGTTTCTGTGCGTTTGTGGCTGTGTGAAGGCAAACCAGATCAATGCTGTATGTATCCTCTCTAGTCTTTAATGGTGCTAGTCCCATGGCCTTCTTAGTGGGGGAAGTGGGGACAGCAAACTGCATGATTCAATCAATTGCAAAGGCCTGGTATTAACCTCACACTTAAGCTGTGGTCATCGAACCACTGACTTACGCAAACAGTTAAAATTAAAACTCCTAATCTGAGTCACTAAAAAATCCCCAACACAACTAAGTGCATGACTTTAAGTGCCTGAAAACTAGATCACTATTTTTATTATGACCTTTTAGAAAGAATACCATCTTTTTCTTTTTTCATATAAAGGACTATTTAGTAATGCAGACTATTTATGGATTGTGCCCACACATGATGCATGTGTACTTCCTGGTGTAAAACAATACAGTCAGAAAACCAGGTCCATTGCAAACACTGCTAGAGGTGCAGGGTAAGAGCACAGCTAATAATTCTCCTGGATTGGTGATAAGTACAGCATGTCTGCTCTGTGCCTCAGCATTGAATTCTCTCACTTGGAATAAGTACTAATTGTGAATAAGAATTGGCCTAGAAAGTTAAGAATTCCAGAGAGGGGATGTTTTACATTTTGCTTGAGTATTTTTCCAATGTGCAGTTTTTTTACAGTTTAGGCTCAGCACTTTGAATATTTGTTAATTTGTCATTGATTGAACATCTGCTATGTTCTGGGGCTATGATAGGCCTTGAAATTAGAACATCAAAGAGGAAAACTCAACATGTCCTTAGGGAGCTCACAGTTTTATGGGAGATTCACAAATGAATATTGATCATTTCATTACAGGATTTATTAAGTCACCTGAGAGGTAAGAGATGCTACCCCAGGAGCCCTTATTTTCAGGAGGCTGGCAGGGGAGACTTTTTATATAAGGCAACAAGGTAGAAAGGAGTGGAGAAAAAAAAGAAAGACAATATTTTGGGCCAAGGGCAGAGGCACAGAAGAGAACTTGCAAAAAAAAATGAAATTTGCAAATTCTATAGTTCAGTTAACTAAGCAAGAGAAAAAATGAGATAAAATGGGAGAAAAATGAGATGAGGTCAGTGAAAGAGGCAGGGATCCAGGGACTTGGTTGTGCTAAGGAGTTCAAATTTTATCCTGAGAGCAGAGGACCATCACTAGAGGACTCCAAGGAAGTGACATGAACAAATCAGAACATTCTGGCAGTCCCAAGGAGGATAAAGTGGAGGGGAATAATCTAAGGGGCAGGAAAAAATATAAGGCAATGGTAGTTAGGAAAAGTAGGAAAAGGAACTGAACAAATTTGAGTTAGCTCAGTAACATCAGCACATACATGACTGTGTGAGTGTGTGCAATCATAGAACATGAAAAACCTATGTGCAACATACAATAAAATTTGCACTAATTATGTTCATATGCTTTTTGGAGAGATGTCTGCGTTTACATAATTTATCCATTTGGATGCATATTTTAAACATACTTCTGAGCTCAGATGTTACTGTGAAGTCCTCTGCAGAGCTTGATAGTTAATTATTATTTCATTAATTTCACCAAAACTTGGGTTTGGGAAAGAGACTAATGAGGGTTTTTCTTTGCCTGCTTACCTACTCAAAACCTGGATTATGAGCTAGGTGGATAAACATAGACAAGTAAACTCCAAGCTAGTTAGCTCTTCCATTCATATTTTATTTTTGCTTTCTTTGTTTGAAATGATGCCAACCAAGTGATTAAATGCTACATAAATGGTAGTGGCTACATACACATGTCATGAGTCATACTGGGATTAACTGGATTTATCCATGCCTTAAAGAATACTGATGATGTAACTCAAAAATATTTTAGGTATGGCAGGACTTTGGGGGGGATTCCCTTGTTAATTAATGACTTGATAAATCTCATAAAGTCAGTGGTGGAGAGCAATAAGGTATCGATGAAAATATTGACTAGGTTCCAGGAAAAGAAATACATTTCTGTATAAAAACTATTCTACTATGTCACAATTACAAATGATAATGATGGAAAAATCAGTACTCTGAGCACCTCCTCTGCATCGAGCCCTATGTGGTTGTGTGTGTGTGTGTGTGTGTGTGTAAATTTAAAACCTCCTTTATTTTAAGGTAAACAGTCTCTGAAAGTCAGGATCAGAGAATCAGGTTCATTCCTAGATATTGAAAAAGTCAAATACAAGGCCCTTTTCTCTCTCCTCTTCATTTATTCCTGCTGTCTCTGAGATAGGCATCTACCTTTTTCTTTTAGGACATTTGACTACCGAGTGGCTAAGCCAGGATTCTGCCTGCCTCCAGAACCTGAGATTTTAAGCATCACATCAGAGTGCCTTGTACTAAAAGTATCAGAGTGGTGCTACTCAAAGCAGCTGGTCCATAAACTATTACAGGTCCCCAGAGGGATTCAAGAACTTGGCCTGGAATATAAATGGGCATACTACTTTTAATTATAGAAAGTTATGCTACTAACAACATAGGGTTGGTTTACTGATATTAGCTACACTGGCCAAGCTTCTAATTATCTTGTGGCAGACCAATAGAAACTGTAAAAATATATATTTCAGGAGCCCATCAGTACACCACAGTTAACAAATATTCCTTAAGAAATAAACAAGTTTTCACAGACATATTTGAAGTTTTTAATGAGATATATGAATCTTTTAATAATTTTTCATCAAAAATTGTCTTCTAGACTATAATCCCAGTGGTTCAAGAGGCTGAGGATCATCCAGCCTCAGCAACTTAGCAAGACCCTAAGCAACTCAGTGAGAACCTGTCTCCAAATAAAATACAAAATAGGGGTAGGGATGTGGGTCTGTGGTCAAGTGCGCCTGAGTTCAATTCCTGGTACTTTAAAAAAAATGTGTAACTGATGTGATTCTGCAATCTGTATTTGGGGTAAAAATGGGAGCTCATAACCCACTTGAATCAAAGTGTGAAATATGATATATCAAGAATTATGTAATGTTTTGAACAGCCAACAATAAAAAATTAAAAAAAAAATGTGTTCTAAATGAAGTTAACATTTTATTGAGAGTTTTGAAGTAGCTAGATCTCCATAGTTATAATCTTATTTTGATATTACTCATGAGTTATGATGACTGTGTTATTCAATGATTTGGGAATGATACTTTTAGTTCATGCTAATTTTATTTTATAAAACCTTGAAGGAAATGAATAAAGTGTATCCTAGAAATTCCATAGAAATACATAGAGAGATTACATTAAAATAGAGACTCACTGAATAATTACCCAATTCTTCATAAGTAACCTCTGTAGTAAGGCTTACATGGGTTCTTGTAAACTATTTTGGAAAGCATGATTCACAGGTATAATATAGTTCTGAGGTCAACAATGATTTTTTGCCAATGGTTTTGCAAAAGACAATGATATTGGCCAATAGTAAACAGGAGAAGCACATTTCCACCATTCCTACATAACATTTTCATGGTTTCCATGTCCTCCCTTCCTCTCTCTCTCTCTCTCTGGTCATCTCATCTGTCCAAAGCAAAATCCAGTACCTCTGTATAGGTACTGAAGGAAAGATAGAAAACTATTACTTAACTTAATATTTAGTGTTTAGTTAGGAGCAATTTCAACCCCAAAAAAGACAATAGTTTTTAATTCTGCAAATATACCTCATTAAGACTTCCCCTGTAATTTTGAAAACTGTAGCATGCTGGTGCCAAAGGGTCTTAGAATTAGAAGTTTTGTCAGGAGTGTATCCTAAATCTGCCTAATGAAGTAAGAATTATTTATAAGGGGTTAAGTTTTTAACTCCTAAATATTCATTGAGTACCAATTATGCACAAGAATTCTTGGCCCTGTTTCTGAAAGGTGTTAAACAAAGAACAGTGCCGTCCTTCCTTTTTGGTTTTAATTCTGTTCAGAAATTAAAGAGAAAAGGTTGTGAATGTCATTTTTTTTCCTTCCTAAGAATCAATAGGTAATTACACTGGCCTAGGAGGTAAAACAAATTTACAATAATATGTGAGTTTACCACTGAGAAGACAGGTTTTAACATGTCCTGCTGCAGTCATTTAAAAAAAAATTTAAATTTGTTATAATTAGTTATACATGACAGTAGAATGCATTTATGCACTTTGATATACATAGATGGAGTATAATTTCTCATTTTTCTGAGTGGACATGTTGCAGAATCATATTGATCGTGTAGTCACATACATACATAAAGTAATAATGTCTGTTTCATTCTACTACCTTTCCTATCCCCACATCCCCTCCCCTTCCCTCCCATCACTTCCCTGTACCTAATCTAAGATAAGGCTATTCTTCCCTAGTGCCCCAGGCCTTATTGTGAATTAGCATTCGCATATTAGAGAAAACATTAGGCCTTTCTGAACTCATAAGAAGGGCTTCTTTATAAATACTGAAAAAAACTGTTACTCCTAACTGACAGTGAAATACTTGCAAGTTTTCAAACAGACAGCAAAAGATTTATGCTTTCAAATAATAAGTGATTTTTTAATTTCTTTGTTTTAGGTAATAATATTGAAGTTCACTGGAAAAAATATTTCTGTTGTCATTTGGCACCTGGAAGGCTCATAACATCTCATCATGAGTAATATTGCTTCAGCAAGAGCCTGTTTCATTACATAGAGAATGATGCACTTTGGTCAACTTAATAATGAGCATCCTTTATATTTGTATAGTCTTTCCCTTTTCCAGTGCCCTGTAGATTTATTATTACATTAAGTTCTTGCAGTGACCTTGTAAGATGACTCTAAGATTATTATTATCATTTTACATTCAGAAAACTGAAGCTCAGAGGGCTAAAAGGTGATAGTTCTTCGACTTGAAAGTGTCTCTTTACACTCAAATCTTGGCTTTACAACTTCCCAAGTGACTATGATTCATAGCGAGTTATTTAACTTTGTTTTCCAGTAGTAAAAGGAGGGGAACAGAGAACCTCCCTTCCTGCGTTGTGACCACTCAGTTTTATGTGTGTTAGATGCTCATAGTACCTGGCACCAAACCTGCTACATCCATGTCCAAAAATTGATCTAGGTATCTGACTGCACAACTAGTGTTTTCTTTTCATTATTGAAGTGTGTCAGTTACTTCTTATTTCATTGCTCTATGGTGGTTGACAGGGTACTGAACTGGAGGGCAAAGTCCTACTCCAGCAGCAAGTTCTTCAACTACTCCTTCTACATTTTCAGCAGTGAAAACCAATTAAGCTAAGAACAATGTTTGTGGAAACAATTTACTTGATCGGCCCTCCTACGTCCCAGTCTCAGTACTAAATGAATAATATCTGCTTCCCTTTTATTATTGTATTTAATCCTCACAGCAGAGCTGTTTATCCACATGCATAAATGAGGAAATGGAGGTGTTGAAAGGTTAATTTGTGCAGCTGGTCTGAGGATAGTGATATGTATCAAAAGAAGTTTCAAGGTCCGACTTAATTTTGGTATCTGTGGAATGAAACAGGAATGTGCTTAATCAGTATCAGGTGATCTGATATTCAACCCTGGATCTTTACTCGAGGCCATAGTCTTGGCAGTCACAGCAAACTGCAAAGTTGAAATTAAAGTCTAAAGCCAGAGGAACTTTGAATCTAAGCAATGTCTGATTATTTTTCACTGGTAGATATCCAGGGGAGATTTCAATAAATTGAAATTGAAAGTGAAGAAAAAGTAGGTTAACAGTCTCCTTAAACTATCCACATTTTTGCATGATGTTTTCTTCTTCCCAACTTAAAATTGTTCTTTAAAGGATTCTATTTATTGTTATTTTAAAACTAAATTGTATACAAGTTTTCTTTCCTCTAATCCAATGATAAAATTAATCAGTTTGTAAGAATACTTGTGTGGAATTATCTAAAACATGGCTACCTAAGGCATTTTCAGTGTCTGAGAACACGTGGATCTTTGAAGAGGCTCACATTGCTATGTCACTATTTGTATTACATAACCTTGCGTTGGGTACCTTGGAATTAGGGGAGCCCCAAAACATAAGTATCACAAGGGGATAAAAAGAAAACAGGAGTTTGATTTTCAAGCAATTTTATCCCCAATAGTTTTTCCATATTGTTTTGGCTTCAGAACAACATTTTTGATCTTGTTTGACTTTGATGCTATACAACACTGACTGCCGGGTAGGGGAACCCTTGGAATACTGCTGAGAAATCTCTGAGTAGGAACTCAAACCAACTGTCATGAGCAGTCCATGGGTTACATGTGGGTCACCACACATGGAAGCCTAGTGGATAGAAACATCTGATGTCTGGGAATGATCAGTGGACATTTTCTCTGGTCAATTGCCCAGGCACAGCATGAATTTCTATCCCACTTTGCCATCGCCCACACAGCTCCTAAGATGGGTACGACCTTCCAAGATGTCAATCAACCTGCTGACTGTACGACGTCACAAAGCAAGACTCCACCCTTGAAACCTTATTGCTGCTTTTGATGTACTACCTTAAATAAACCAACAGAGCCATCTTTTCTTTGTCTAGTTCCAATACCCATGTGGACTAGATATATCAGGGGCTTTGCTTTTGTAAATATATTTCTGACTATTTGTGCTTTGTTATTCACTAGTTGTTTGAGACTTTAAGTTTTAGGGTGGCTTACATCATCCTGGACAGGAAGAAGAACCCCCAATGAGACGCTGGCTGTCGCCCCCATTACATCTGATAACCAGAACCTGTTTTTTTTAGCTGCTAAGCCCAACTATGTTGAAATACAAAATACAAACTGATGAATTGGAATGCCCAAAGGATATGATATGAATGTACATGTATTTTTGGTCTCCCAGTTATGTTTTTTGCCAGTTTACAAACTGTGTATTCTGGATAGCCAATGCATTCATAATAATCCTCATGTAAAAATAAAAGAAAAAGAGAGGAACAGTAACTAAAACTATATCAGCATGTCATTAAGCTGATCCCTGAATTCACACAACAAAATTTAGGTTCTGTCCTGAACTCCTCTGATATGTACTCTGAGATAGACATTATGTTCATGAGTGGGCTATAGATTCAACAAAATAGAATTTAGAAAATGGATAGTAGAATATTATTCATTTTTCTACATGAGATAGTTTCATGTTTAGATAATTGTTTTCCTTCATCTTGATCTTTGTTGCTAATCATGAGAATATTTTCCCATTTTTTATATACTGTGTGTTATGACAATCTACATTCAATCCTTTATACAGATATTTTAATGAATGTTCTCAAAACCAAAGAGCAAATGATACAAATGGTATGCTAAACCTGAAAAATTAGTATTTCTTATCAGAAAATGCATTTTATATTTTCTCTCTTGGTTTCGTGCAGAGGGATTCATGGAAGCATATGATGATAAACAGGTTGGTTTTTAAAGAAGCAAATTAGAACCTTTACCACCCCTGGGCATTGTCCTCCTCAAAGTCGATTAGTGTTCTCTTGTTTTTCCTCTTTGGTTACAGTGGTTTTCCTTTTATTGATTGGCAAAGCTTGCAAAATTAAAATTTGCCCTTTAGGGTAAACATACACAGAGAGTGTTTTTCATTTGTTTTAGTTCTAGGTCAGTAGGACTGAATTACCCTAGGCAAAATAATTCTCTGTGTCTGTTAATTAATAGTGTCCCTCTGCCTCCATTTGTTCTTTTTTCTTTCAGGTACTGGGGATTGAACTCAGGGGCATTTGACCACTGAGCCACCTCTCCAGCCCTATTTTTAATGTTTTTAAAGACAGGGTCTTACTGAGTTGCTTAGTGCCTTGTTTTGCTGAGGCTGGCTTTGAACTCGTAATCCTCCTGTCTCAGCCTCCCCAGAGGCTGGGATTACAGCTAGCTCCTTTTGTTCTTCTGCCTGTATCTCCTTTAAGTTTTGCTTATGAAAGTGTGGCCAACAAATCTCAGGATCGGATCGGGGTAGGGTGTGTGACCTTGCCCTGAAACTCTCCCTCTCTGTGAATATCACTTGGCACTTCTTTTATCAGGACCTATGCTGCTCAGGTTTTCTTTTGCACCTCTTTTTTCTCTTCTCCTGGGACCATGCTCTCAAATCACTACAACTTGTCACCAGTTTCAAAGGTACCATGATCCTTTACATCTTCGATATTGTTATTTCTTTATTAACTCTGTTTTTCTTTTGCAGCATTTCATTACCATTTATAATCATATGCTTATTTTGTAATTATTTGTTTAATGTTCATTTCATTTTGCTCATAAGCCTAAGTTCAATGAAGCAGGGACTTTACCTACATTATTTATTTACACAGTGTCCTGCATAGGCCAAGAACATAATAGGCTTTCAGAAATCTGAAGCATGTTCATAATTCTTTATACCCATCACCAAAGAGTGCAGGATAGCACCCTTCACATTTACATATAAGAATTGATCCAATTGCTTTCATCTTATATTGTCTGCATATCAGAATGAGTCTCTCAGATGAAACTTCAAGAGATCTCTCCAGGCTTGTTAGTGATCTCTGTCAAATTTGTCTCAATAACTTCATTTATAATTTACAATTGTCATAGAAAGTATGTAGCCAAAAATAACAGCCTGAAATAGAGAATATGATTAGTTTGTGTTGATTCTATGGATTCTATTGTAGAACATAATGTTCTCATTATCTTAAAATCTGATCGATCATTCCTGTCTTCAATGAATATTTATTGAGTGACTTGTATATGCCCCAGATTGCCCAAGACTCTGAATATCAGGCAGTGAACCAGATATGACTGACATAGGAGGGTATCAGGTAGAGAGAGGAGACCCTCACTAGAGAGAGACTCAGACCTATGAGTATGACTGCTATGCTTGTCTCCTTTAGTTCGATGGAAAAAACCTGCAGCATATGCTTATACCAGATTACTTAGAACAAAAGCATGATCAATTTAAATGCCATGGATTTAAAAATCTACACAATGTGATTATGGCTACATTGCTTAACCATGAAGAAATATTCTGAACCCCAAATAACAAATGATTGACATGAGATATGATTTCCCCCAAAGTATGTTGGGAATCTGCATTATTTTGCCCAGGAAAATTCTGTATGTAGAGAGCTCAACCTTGGGTGCTTCACTGGTCTTCTCTTTGAGAGTTCAGAGGCATCAGCATCATACCTTTGGGGTGTGTATACTTTTATTTTGCTATCCTTTAATAAATCTTTGCTTGTTCCTTGCTTTTGACACACCCTAAAATTCTCTCCAGCAGCATAACTCAAGAACCCACACAGAATGAGTTGAGGTCTGACTACTCTCCTGGAGGGACCTCCTCAAACTCCTATCTAATGACATGACCAAAAGTCTTCTGTAGTATAATTATAATTCATTCCCCAAACTGCACCATCCATCCATACCCAACAGCATAGGCATTCCATCCATCTTATAATTATTCTGAATCTTTCAACAAAGCAAAGGGAGAGAACATTGTTATGAAAAAAGTAAAGAAATTTTAAAAAATTTCTTGAAATACATGGAATACGATTAATACAATTTAGCTAGGAATTGAGGTTGGGAATGAGGTTGGGAATTTTTTTTAAAAATGCTTAAAATTCAAATATGATAGCAAAAATATCCTAGAGTAGTGGTTCTTTATCAGAGGTTACTCTTTGGGACGTATCATATCACCTGCTGTCTTTTTTTTTTGTATTGTCCCCCCAAATGGAATCCTATATGGTCACTTGACAGTGTGGACTCACTTAAGAATTTATTATTTTTCATAGTGATGCATTTGGAAAGATAATCTTCTGCATTTATTTAAAAAAATTATCAGAACTGTATTCTCAATGATTAAGTTGAGAATAATAGAGCATAATCTATTAATTCTTAATCACATATGTACCTCACTTTCTCACTTTCTGCAATTCTAGAATGTGTGGGCATTATCCTTTTGGGAGAAATGACAATTTGTTTCATACATGATGCAATTAGTCAATGAGGCTGTGCCATATTCATAGAGGAGATGATTAAGAAGCAAATGTTTTTAAGTTGCATGAGCAGAGCAGTTAATTCATTTCACTTTCTTTTCTTGCTATAATTGGTGAATCTTATCTCTTTTTCACCAGGAATTTGCCTTGGATGTTGTTTTTACCACCAGTTCTGGCTTCTTATTAAAATTATCTGTTACCATAAATTTGAATCTGGTATGGTGTCAGTTAAAATAAAAGAAGATAATATTCAGATTTTATTGACTGATTTCACTTCCAGTGTGGGAAGAGTAGCTCATCACTGTTTCATTGCTATTGTTGTTGTTTACTTACTGCATCGGCTTGCTAAATTGGCAGCATTAATTAGATATAATAAAACAGGTAGTTGTCATTAACCAAACAACAAATAACAATTAAAGTTTTTCATGGAGGATTAGAAGTGTGGCATCAGCCTGGCATGCTGACACACACCTGTATTCCCAGTTACTTGGGATATTGAGGCAGGAGGATTGCAAGTTTGAGGCTTACCCCAGCAACGTAGTGAGACCCTGTCTTAAAATTTCATAAGTAACAAAGGCTGAGGATGTAGCTCATGGTACAATGCCCCCATGTTTAATCCCCAGCACTTCAAAAACAAAATTATGGCATCATGTTAATAATATAAAACTACTCAAATAATATTGAAATATACCAATGGAACTGTGTTGCTCACCATTTGTAGGAGCCTTTTATAGTTGTCCTATATTACCCATTACAGTATTAATGATCACAATGTTGACCCATTTTAATTAGAACTATAGGTTCTCTATAAAATTTATTTTGATATGTGTAAAAATCTCATTTGTTTAGTGATACATGATGTTTAAAACATATTAACTACTAAGTTTAAAAGCAAACCCAAACAGTTATATTATGGGACATGCTTATCAAAATCACTGCACTGCCTAATTCTTCCTTCCAGATATTCTGGTATTCCTTTAGAGTGGCCTGACCACTTCCATCTTATCACCAATCCTTCCTACCTGGGCTCTATTAAGAAGCTAAATCTTTTATTTTTAAACCCTACTTTGTTCTCTGCTCCCTCCAATTTGACCTGGAGGAATATGCTCTCTCTCTGCTGGACCTGGTCCTTTCACTCCCAGCTTTGTCTGAGTTCTCTGCTTCCGATGTTCCAGAATCACTTTGCAGGTAAGAGGCTTCAGATAGAAGCACACCTGAGTCTTTCTCTATTTGACTCTAAAAATCTATACAAAGTCATCAATGTTTAAAATATTGATAAACTCTACCTGGATGGAGTCCTATTAAATTCAATAATTTAGGGAAAAGACACTTTTCTTCTTCTGTTAAATTTTGTTTGTCAAAGTATATTTACAAAAACAATGAAGTATCTTGTTTTTATTTATTCCAAGTAACTTGTTTTCAGTTATTCTTTACATGGCTTTAAAAAAATCGTTTGTGATTGAGGACCCCTACCAAGAATAGTAAAATCATATTTGAGATAAAGGCGTCAGTAGAGCTCACAAGTATAATATATTTTGTAAGGCCTTCAGGGAGCAAGAACTAATAGCTAAGGGCTGAGGTTCCAGCTCAGTGGTAGAGAGCTTGTCTAGCATGTGTGAGGCACTGGCTTTGATCTTAGCACTACATAAAATTAAACAAATGAAATAAAGGCATAGTGTCCATCTACAACTAAAAATAGTTTTAAAAAATTTAAAAAAATCCTACTAGTTAGACATTAGCAAATGCCATTCTTGCCACTAAGAACTTAAAGGTAGATCGTAGCCAACTTTTTCTTCTATCAGACGGCGTGTCTCTGATTTGATATCAAGCTCCTTGATCCATTTTGAATTCACTTTTGTGCATGGCGAGAGAAAGGGATTCAGTTTCATTTTGTTGCATATGGATTTCCAGTTTTCCCAGCACCATTTGTTGAAGATTCTATCCTTCCTCCATTGCATGCTTTTAGCCCCTTTATCAAATATAAGATAGTTGAAGTTTTGCGGATTGGTTTCTGTGTCCTCTATTCTGTACCATTGGTCCACCCGCCTGTTTTGGTACCAGTACCATGCTGTTTTTGTTACTATTGCTCTGTAGTATAGTTTGAAGTCTGGTATCGCTATACCGCCGGATTCACACTTCCTGCTTAGCATTGTTTTTGCTATTCTGGGTCTTTTATTTTTCCATATGAATTTCATGATTGCTTTCTCTATTTCTACAAGAAATGCCGTTGGGATTTTGATTGGCATTGCATTAAACCTATAGAGAACTTTTGGTAATATCGCCATTTTGATGATGTTAGTTCTGCCTATCCATGAACAGGGTATATTTTTCCATCTTCTAAGATCTTCTTCCAAATTCCTCAATAGGACACCCATAGCACAAAAGTTAATAACTAGAATCAACAAATGGGACTTACTCAAACTAAAAAGTTTTTTCTCAGCAAAAGAAACAATAAGAGAGGTAAATAGGGAGCCTACACCCTGGGAACAAATCTTTACTCCTCACACTTCAGATAGAGCCCTAATATCCAGAGTATACAAAGAACTCAAATAATTAGACAATAAGAGAACAAACAACCCAATAAACAAATGGGCCAAGGACCTGAACAGACACTTCTCAGAGGAGGACATACAGTCAATCAACAAGTAAATGAAAAAATGCTCACCATCTCTAGCAGTCAGAGAAATGCAAATCAAAACCACCCTAAGATACCATCTTACTCCAGTAAGATTGGCAGCCATTAGGAAGTCAAACAACAACAAGTGCTGGCGAGGATGTGGGGAAAAGGGTACACTTGTACATTGCCGGTGGGACTGCAAATTGGTGCAGCCAATTTGGAAAGCAGTATGGAGATTTCTTGGAAAGCTGGGAATGGAGCCACCATTTGACCCAGCTATTCCCCTTCTTGGTCTATTCCCTAAAGACCTAAAAAGAGCATGCTACAGGGACACTGCTACATCGATGTTCATAGCAGCACAGTTCACAATAGCAAGACTGTGGAACCAACC
>NW_025999924.1:4730165-4752408 GCF_001458135.2 Marmota marmota marmota | reverse complement strand
CACCCCCCCGCTGGTACAAAGACCTCTCCACAGGTGTGGCTGTATACTGGACCGGTAGTCAGTGACCGGTAAGATCCAATTGCAACGGTACCAACCTAAGGACCATATGTACTATTGGACAACCTAAGGCAGGCACGGTCCCTAAGCCACATGCTTGTTGTTTAAACAGAGAGGGGGAGATGTTGAGAGCCACAGCCGAAGGGGCCCCAGCAAACTTCCAGCTGCCAGCAAACTTCCAGCTGCCAGCTGATGATTGGCTCACAGCGGCCCCAGCAACATCTAGCTGATTGGCTCCTCTGCAGTGATGCTCATTGGGCTGTTTCCCTGCCCTTTCAGACCACGGAGCTGCTCATTGGGGGACTTTTTTGGCTCCGCCCACGTGACCCAGCCAATCGGCCTCAAGAGCAGGAGGATTGGGGGAGGTGGGGAGAAGCTTGTGTGGGAGAGAGAGGCTTGTGGAAAGCCGGTGGTGGCAGTTGAGGCTCTGAGGGTTTTTCCTGAGAGGCTGTTTTGTTTGGCGTGTGTGGTTCTAAAAATAAAGTTAGTTTCTTTTGACAAGTGGCTCCTGATTGTGCCCAGCCAGACTGCGGCAATATGTAGAACTAAAATGTAAAATAACAATAATATAAAAGGCAGGAGAGAGTAAATGTAATTATATAGTTAGTTTCTATCAGTATTGGAGAAAAAGCAACAATAATAATTTTATTTTAGTTATTGGACTATATTATGAACATTTGTTTACATCTCTACCTTCCTTGTCAGATACAATGATTGAACAACATCATTCTAGGACATCCAGAATAGAATGGAGGCTTTAGAGTCCTTTAGATGAACAATAAGAGTAATTGAATATCTTGAGAAAAAAAAAAACAGCAGTATATTTGGAAAGTTACTTTGGTTAACATGCTCAAGTAGTTTTGTTTAAGGAAAAGAGCATATTCAGGAAGACAGTAGAAATGGTTGATATTTACAAACCTATTGTGATCTAATTCAAGGCAGTGTAGCATCATAGTTAAAAGCTTAAACTGTTGGAATTAGATAGTATTTACCACCTATTTACTTGGGCAATATATAGTCATCTTCTCTAGGTTACAATTATGTATTCTGTTGAATAGAATTAATAATTATAAGTTGCTTTAATAATAATATCTAACTCATGTTATGAAGAATTATGAGTTAACATCTCTCAAGTGATTAGAACAGTAGCTAGCACATAGTAACCACAATAATTTGTAAAATATAACTTTACAGTCATACGAGAGATGGGTTGATGGCCCACGGTGTAGTGACAGAAGGCTTAAGAAGCAGTAGAAAAATTTGATATTAATAAGATGGAATTAGATAAACTGAGGGTGATTAGAAATTGGACATAAAGAACAAGATGGGATCAAAGCCAAGTCCAGGGCTTTAAAGGAAAGGTGATCAAAGTACTATAGGTGATAAAACTGAGGAGGGAGGGATTTTAGCCCCTACAGCAGAACATGGTAAATTCCTTTAATATGAACACTGTTTGAGGCACCACAATACAGTCTCACTGAGAGCTGTTAGAAATGAGGTCCCGGTGCCCAGGGACAAAGACTTAGTATCTACCTGCAGAGAGATGAGAACTACAGCCACATAAGAGGAGACTTGGGGCTCAGAAACATATAGAGAGGGATCAGAGGACCAAGAGCTGCACAGTCAAACCACTGCAGACATGAACAAGAAAATGCTCTTCCAAAATCAGACAGGTAAAAGCTCCCTGCTGCTCTAGAGAGCTAATCTGTACAAAAATTCATCTCACTGAACCTTAATGAAATGCAAGGTTTCATCTCATTAAGATGAAAAATGTCTCATTCAGGTAAGTCAGTAAAACATATGGAACTCTCATATTTCCTCCACGTTCTCCAGGACTTTTTAATAGGAGTTCAGGTCTTACTCTTTTTTTCCCCTTTCTCATTGTCCTCTTTGTAAATGAAATAACTGTTTGAAGAAAGAACCTCAGGACAGCCTTTGATCTTGTCCCTTGATACAATGTCATTTGTAAAATGGAAGGTGCTAGCTGTCCTTGCAGCTTCCAGGGAAATTATAATTTGGGTAAAAATTATACTGACAAGCACTTGCATGTGTCTATAAGTCATTCCCTGTCCTGCAGAGGTAGAGATGGTCAGCCCTTCTGGTCATCCACCAGATGAGTGGTAAAGGGCATCATTTTCATTTGTGAAACCATCTGAGCTAGATGCTACACCTATAAACCTATAACATGCCCACTTATATAGGGAAGACAACCTTTAGTAGTAGTATTTGACAGCTTCAATTTGGTGAACACGTAACTTGAGGAAACCCATCTCTGTTGGATAATTGAGTTTTTAAATATACACTTCCTATTTTCTGCTATGGCCCTTTGGAGTTTAGTTGCATACTAGGTTTTATCTTCCATTTTATTCCCTTCCCATAGATGTATACATGTATGAGTTCAAATCTCTATTGACTTACAGATGAAATTCTCTATGGTTTCAGGTTTGTGATGTGAACAGGCAATGATTTCTATGCACAACTATGATGACTTTTTTCTCTTAAAGCAAAAGATTTTAAGCATCATTGTTGCTGAAGCTAATACTTAACTCAGTGACAAATGATGGGAATGGCAATGTTAGGAGTTCAACTCAGAGGAGTGTTTCACCATAGACTTTGTTTAAATTTGCCAATGGTCCATGAAAACCAAAAGAAGACAGAAGACAGAATTTTAGTTGGTTTTATCATTGTTTCTAAAGGCTCTTTGGCAATGCACATCCTTATTCCCCATCTTCTCATAGTATTATGAGCACCATCTCCTCCGGCTCCTTGGGAAGCCTTGAGATAGGCTCTATAAATTGTCTATTTGTCTCATAATTGGAAAAGTCCCATAAACCTCCAAGTATTTCTCAAAAAAACCTGGAATAACTTTCCTTAAGAAAGTTATAACAGGATCAGTCAATCTCCTGAAAGTAATCAATAAAAGTTCTAAGTTGCCAATTTCTTAGGTAGTTTGTGGAAGAAAAGGAGACACTGCTTTTATTTTGTTTTTCTGTGGGAGTCAGAGGGGAGAGTTTATTTAGAGTAGGTGTCAATGGGGAAAGTTAGAGCCTGAAAAGTCATAGTGCCTCATTGATGTGTTTAGAAAGTTTACCCTCTAACAAAGATGATATCTCTTCAGGACATTCTCAAGCAAGCACACAAACACCTCATTACTTAAAAATCAGCTATCCACCTATCTATAAAACAGTCCAAGATATTTTTTAAAAGGCACATGAATAACCAAAATGGAAATCAGAACATCCAAGTATAAAGCTGTGTTAGTCTTTAAGGTTGTTCACAAATCTTGTAGCCATCTTACTTTCTAGAATGCAGTAGGCTTAACATATTTACTGTCATGGTTTGGATCTAGAATGTCCCCCAAAATCTCATATACTAAAGTCTTGATCCCCAGTGTAGCAATGCGCAGAGTTGGAGATTTTGGAAAGTAGTCAATCATGAGAAGTTTAATCTAGTCAGTGGATTGATCTATTTGTTGGGTTAATAATTTGAATGGACTACTGGGAGGAGGTGAAAACTGCAGGTAGGTGGGTCATGATTGGAAGAAGCAGGTTCACTAGGGACATACCCTTGGGGACTCTATCTTGTTTCTGGATTTTGTTCTTGTGCTGTCCCTACCCTGCTCTCACCCACTGCTTCCTAGCTGCCATGAACTGAGAAACTATCCTCCACTATCTCCATCTGCCATGCTGTTCTGCCTTCTGTCTCATCTCACTCCCAAAGTAATGGAGTCATCCACTGATTGATATTTCTGAAACTGTGAGCCAAGCCAAGAGCCAAAATAAGTTTTTTCTCCTCTACATTGTTTTTATCAGGTATTTGTCACAGTGATAAAAATCTGACTAAGACACCCTCTTTGAATTTGGGTACAGTCAGATGACTTGATTCATCCAATGCATTGTGAGAAATATAAGCATGTACCACAGAAATACATATTAAGATTGAACTTTCATAAGTAGTGAGACCCAAAAGACTACCATAAATGGAGTATCTCCACTTCTGTGCATTGAATATATAGCATGAGCAAGAAATATACACTCTATTGTTTTAAGTCACTGAGGTTCTAGAGATGCTAATTATTGTAGGATAGCTCATCTTATACTGACTGGTACAATAGTCTTAATGAAACTAACATAAAATGGTCATAGCCAGAAAGAAAATACAAAACATAACTTTTTCCCATCAAGGAAGTTTTATATTGGGTTTGACTAGAAAACTCTTCTTTCTCCCAAGGCCAAAATCTCTCTTGGTGCTCATAGAAACAGAATTTCCAGGGCCACACCAGAATAATGTCAATTTGCAGTGTGAATAAACCATATTTTAAAGAGCTAGATCTAAAAGTTTCAGGATTTGGAGAATCTGTTGCATTTCTCAGTTAGAAACTTAGAGACCAGACACTACAAGTTTACCTTTGGGCAATTGCCATTTCAAAGTCCCTGGTTGGAACTATTTGGGCCTGATCAAAGAAGTGGCCATTCCAAAAGCAGAAAAGCATGGGTCAACACATAAAGCCAAATTTTTATGGAGAAATGAAGAAAGAACTCCAGATTAAACTAACATCCTTAGCCTCCCAAACAATGAGAATTTAATTCAAGTACCAAACTACTCCACGTTTGTAAATTCTAGCAATTATAATGATTCAGTTGACTATTTACTATTCCATTCCATAGTGCACATTCAGACATTCCCAGTTTATTATTGTGTCTATATCTCAAGGATTCTTCTAACCCCAAGTAATTTTATAGTTGAATGCTTATTTAACAAATATTTATTAGTTATTTTCCATAATAAGTGACTGAATAAGAAAGTTCAAAATGATCATTACAAGTGGGAAATATTTGGGGACCTAGAGGATGCAGCTAAGGAGAAGTATGACTTTGATCAGAAACACCTACAGAGCACTTAGGAAAATTCCTACATTTTCAGATCACATTTATGGACTCCAACTTTCTATGGGTGGATTGCACAAACATGACACCAAATTATATGTAAATGAGAACATAAAGAGTCTTTACAACTTGTTTTAGCTTCTCCCATGTTCTGTGCTTTCCAAAGTTCAAGAGCCATGTTGTAAGGATAATGTATTTATGAATGGTTTTCTGTTCTGGCTGTGTTACCTGTCATTTATGTAGAAAACTTATTTTTGTTTCCAAGAACTGGTAGTAGGCAGAATAAGGATGAGGTAGAGATCGGGCTCAACAGATCCAGGTAATGACATTGGCAAGGACATGGCATGACATGAGAGCACAGGAAGAGCAGGAGGAATTCAAGGAGCAGATCTAATAACTTCAAAACATTTAGTCTGGCATATTTTAGAGAAGCGTAAGAGCCTGTAGGCATCACTGCCTGCCTGTCAGCGCTGAATAGCCAGATATGTTCATAATTATGGAAGAATTGCATCAAAAAACATGAGATCTTACTTTGTGTCCTTTTTGAATTTGTACTTTTTAGAAAAATTTTACCCCCAAGTAGTAATTCCAACTGTTTTGATGTTTGAAAAGGTAAGCTTCAGTTATCTAGAATGTCTCTATATTTTTTTAAATTTTTTTAATATTTTTAGTTGTATATGGACATAGTACCTTTGTTTATCTATCTATCTACCTATCTATCTATTTTTAATGTGGTGCTGTCTCACATGTGCGAGGCAAGTACTATATCATTGAGCTACAATTCCAGCTCCTTGTCTATAATTTTAACAATACTTTTTCTAAATCTAAACTTGACAAACAGAGACAACTGAATTTAGAAGTTTGGTAATTTAAAGAGTTTAGTATGATTAATAATATGGACAACAAGAATCCTATAGGTATTTTCTCAAAAACTATTTCTGTGTCACAGCCACATCAATATATCAAGCTGCTCATGTTCACTGGGCTGTTGTCTGAAATTCATCCACCTATCTCATCAAAATTAAACATATTAGCAATTTGTTTGCTAGCTATGATTCCATCTATGTGTGCCTTTTCCCGCTCTGCTCAATTGAGTTACTCCAATGTGATTATAGCCACATGGTCCTTTGGAGCCTTGCATAATCAGGTTCCTGGTCATCAGAGTCAAGTTGTGTTACATTATAAAAAGAAGGGCATGAGCAGGAAATGATTCAAGACTAGACAGCCATACAAGGTGGTATCAATGTTAGCTCAGTTTTCTACTTTTTAAATACTGGGTCTTTCTATCTCCCGCCTCCATTAAGTGTTATCAGAAGATACTTTGATACACACCAATAATAACCAAAATGTGTGGATCCTAGTCCTGAAATTTACTGTCTTTGAGCAAGTCAAAACTTCTGCATTTGTGACTGCATCACTTACAAAGTAGAATTCTATAATTGCAGTTCCACTCCTGTCACCAGATGTAAAGATGAATGAGATGATCTACACAGAAAGAGCTGAAGCCCTTGAAAGATGCAATATCAATTGGAGGTGATTTTTTTTTTTTCTTCTTGGAATTGCTGTCATCTCTGATGCCCTTGTCCATTAGCAATCATCACTGTTCTCTGATGAACTGATGCTGCAGAGAAAATGTCAGGAAGGTTAGACAAGAAACCAAGAAGCAACAGGATTTGTTGAACCAATTCAGCATATAGAAATATGAAATTGGGGGCTGTTTTCCAAGGAAGAACATCAGGACCAACCTCTACATTTCATGATCTTCAATCTCAGCAAAGTGGAGGACTTACAGAAAAAAGCTGGAATCATTTCCATGTTGCCAAATTATTTTAAAAGGGTATTTAGTTAAAATTGAATTTAAAATAAATAACAAATAATCTTTTAGTATAACCACATCCCAAATATTGTATGGACACACATTTAAAAAATTTTTTTTGTTTCCTCAAATTTGAGCGGGCACCCTGTATTTTTATTTGCAAAATTTGCAATCCTGGCATCCTGAACCCATCCCATATAGTGGTCCATGACTCTGAGACACTGGTGTAAAGTCAGGAAACAATGATCGACCCATCCGGACAGACCTATAGCAACTCTCAGGGGTCTACAGGACCTACAGGTAACACTGGCAGCTCCTTGACTTCTGCCTCCTGCTTGCCAAATCTTCCATTAGCTTTGCTTAGTCTAAATCATCAGATAGAACCAGAGGAATGGAAACTATGTTAAAGATAGGTACAGCATCTGTTGGCACAATAAAACCACTGTAATACTATTTAAAAAGTATTCAATCCCACCCACACAATATTATCTTTTTCTCTGTCTCTAAGAGTTTAGAATGAATAATTTTGTTTCAATAAAAGCATTTTTGCTATTCTCTCCTCCTCCTTCTTCTTCTTTTTATATCAGGGGTTGAACTCAGGGGCACTGGCCACTGAGCAGGTCCCCAGCCCTATATTTGTATTTTATTTAGAGACAGGGTCCCACTGAGTTGCTAAGCTCCATGCCATTGCTGAGGCTGGCTTTGAACTTGAGATCCTCCTGCCTTGCCTCCCAAGTTGCTGGGATTACAGTCATGTGCCACCGTGCCCGGCTTCTTCTTTTTATTCTTATCAATAGAACATTAAGAATTTTAATAGTTCAAATCAATGTCTCTAACCTATTCATTTTGTCCATTGCAGGACTGCAGCCCAGATAGGTTATATGGTATATTCAAGGCAGAATTATTTGTGTATTAGAGGTAAGCTAAAAATTCTGGCCCTGTTTTTTTGTTTGTTTTTTGTTTGTTTGTTTTGGCCTTTCTTTCTCAATTTCTCTCCTCCCTGAGAATCTATTTTGTTGCTTTCGTAAAGTCAGCATTCATTTCAATTTAAGGAACTCTTCTCTAATTAATTTTGATCCTTGATCACTATCTTGTTCAATATTACTTTAAGTAGCTGTTATGGTTCTATCATAACATCTATGCAAAACAAATATTAAACAGATAAGTTTCATTAAGTAATTCTGTTTTTTAAAATATTCCTCCTATATAGCAGATCTTTTTTACTATCATTATTTTGTAATAACAGTTCCAATTTATGTGGCCAAAAAGCATGCTAACAGAATTTTATACAGTAAGGAATTGGAACTTTGTTATTAGGATATAAATACAAATACAATTTTCCTTATGAATTAGGATGACTGATAATCCTCTTGATATTAGGATATTGTTGCATTACATTACCCTGTGCATAGATCACATTAGCTTTATGTCTAAAGGTATTTCATTTTTATTTACATTATTTTAATAGAAAAATAATAAATATATTACATTTGTAGAGTACAATGTGATGCTTTGATATATGTATAGAATGTCAAGTGATTAAATCAAGCTAATTAGCACTCATCGCCTCATTCATATAATGTGTTCTGTGGTAACATATTTGACTGAAAGTATTTCTATTGAAATAAATTAGTTTTTTTGTTTTTGTTTTTGTTTTTTTGTACCTTAAACAGAACATTATTTCATCATAAATTAAGGGAATCCAAAGAATTAATTCTATGGACAAATAACTCAGAAACAATAGTTTCTACATATTGAAATATTTCACAATTTCACAATAGTAGTGGAAGGTGACAAGATAGATCAAGCTAAAGTTAGATTGTCTTTTGTTGTCAATATAGCAGATGTGAACTGAGACTTAAAGTGTGTTTAATGGTGCTGCACAGCGAATGTCATGGCAATTCACAATGCATTCTGTCTGCCTAGGAGAAGATATTAAATACAGCTGATGAGAAAGAACACAGAAAGTAAAGGAAACCATCTTTATGTTACGGTCATGTTCAAGTTCAATAAAAAAAAATTCAAGTTCAAGCAAGTAGAACAGGAGGCACCATTTTGCAGAATATGTTGAAGGGAAGTTAAGTCTTCACAAAGACTATTTATAAAAGAGTACTTTGAGTAACCACTGAAATAAAGACTAAAAGATATCTTCATTTATGGATAGGAGACTTGAAACAAGTCAGCTGTATTACATTATAGCAGTGTCTCAGACAAAAAAACTTCCTTGACTCACTTAGAAGATGGTCCATAGAACTGTATAGGACACCTGACTCAATTAGGAAGAATTACTGAATCCTTGCTGAAAGTTTATCTTGCAATCTCCAATCTTTAAATATATAAATATCGAAGTTAATGTAATAAAAAAAGATTGCCCTGCCCAAGATCCACAGACTAGCACCAACAAAGCAGGAACATAAATATATGACAATGTCTGTCCTCCCACCTCTTCTGTGCAGCTGGTTTTAGAATAATGATATGTATCTCATCTCTAATAAGGTAGAGAGATCTGGACCATTTTTTAACCAATAAACAGCCTCTCCAATCAAAGATCCTCAAGCTTTATCCTGAAAGAAGAGGCCATATCTAAGAGGAGTTTCAACTCCTGGAGTCACACTGAGGTTTGCATTAGTTTCCAAAGAGTGCCCTAACAATCGCACAAAGTGGGTGATTTACAACAAGAGCAATTTACTCTGTTAGAATTCTGGATACTAGAAGTTTTGATACGTGTCAGATCCATGCTCTCTCTCAAGGACTTGTGGGAGGATCCTTCCTGGTCTCATGTAGCTTCTGGTGGTTGCCAGAAATCCATGGCATATTACCTTCTAGTAATGTTGTCCTTGATGAACTAATTTTACTAGACTGACTCTTTCCAGTTCCATATTGAGGTCATCTGTGCATTTTTTTTTCTATCCACAACTTGGGCTGGTAGCTTTTGAGAATAAAATCAGCATCCATCAAGGCAGAGCACAGCAGGGCGAGAATGAATTCCTTCCAGTAGTAATTTTCCCAGCAGCTTGATAAGAGGGTCGCATCCCCAACTAAATAATTCCTATTGGTGGACACAAGTATCTTCCTCTTTCTTCCCCTTCTATCTTCTTTCTATATTTCTCTTTTCTGCTTTGTGACTGGCCCTACTTTCCAAGCCAAATTGTGAGTCTTGATTTCCAGAGAGATCAATAGTTTGTTAATTCATTCTACTGGTTATCGAATAGCAGAACCTTCAGAAAAAGTGTCAGTACATGTCATCTCTGTCTGAGACTCTGGGCTGCTGAGAAAAGAAGAGCCCTTCAAGGACATCCCATCTCCGTGTATCATCAGGATCCCTGCTGAGATGAGTCTCTAATTCCCAGTTCTGAATTGACCTGAAGTTTCCCCAAAAAATCTCGTTCCCACTCTGTCCACCATTTATCTTCTGCTTCTCTCTAATGCCATTGGGAAAACTCTCTTCCTCCAGGAATAAAGTATAACATAGGTTTTGTTCCTACTGCCTGCCAGGTAGTGTGCCTTGTGCTTTATGTAGAGTAGTTATTATAGACACAGCTCCCTGATGGCAGAGCCATGTAGTCAGCCCACTAATTTCTGCCCCCACATCTCGCTGAGAAGCCACAGTGAAGGAGCTGCAGAGCGTGGGTTGGAGTGCAGGCAGAGAGCACCAGCAGCAGCTATCTGGATCCCACCATACTGATGCAGTCCTGAGACCTGGTAGGCTGAGGAAGGCCAAGGCCTTCTGACCTATCACCCTCAGTGCCCCACCCAGGGCTGGTGAGGACACCCGCTCCACACAGCACTGCAGCCTGGAACCCCCAAGCATTCACAATCTGATGACATCAACCTTCTGCCTCTTGACAGCACCAAGAAAATGGAAGTGGGAAGACCTTAATGGGATTACAAGGCAAACCAATCATAATAGTACTTTTCCAAAACCTGATTATCACAAATTTGGACCAGTAGACTTGATCCAAGTGTTAAACCCGTAGACTAGCACACTCAAGCTGGAAACCCTTCTTGGGTATCCACTCACCCTTAGGAGTTTTGTTTCTATTCACACTGAAGTAAATCCTACTCTTATACTCACTCATTCTTGCCTGTGGATTTCATTCTTTAAATTCTCAAGACAAGAACCCAGAAAGAAGAATTTGGTGGTGAACTGCTGGTGTCCACTGCAAAACTGGAGGGTGTAGCCCACCATTAAGATCTACAACATGTTTCTCAGCTGCAGAGGCCTGCAGCTTAGGCATACCCTCACCTGCCAGCAGAAGTGGAGAAAGTTTATCTCAAACTCCAGTTTCCCCTTCTCTACTCTATATAAGGAACTGATCATCAGAGGAGCAAGTGATGTGCTCAGCATTACACAGCAACACAAAGCAAAACAGGGGTTATAACTCAGCTTGGTAGATGCTAAACTGGTATTAATTCCAGGGCTTTAAACAACCTAGGCAAGAGCTCTCACTAAGCTACATCCTCCACTCTTTTTTAATTTTAATTTTATTTTGAGACAAGATCTCACTAAGTTGCCCAAGGTGGACTTAAACTTGTGATCCTACTGCCTCAATCTCCTGAGTTCCTGGGATTATAGGCATGTTCCCCCACTGCCAGCTTAAATTTGTTTTTGTCAGACATTTATTTCACATTTTAAAAGTAATGCATTCATAGAGAGGTGGACCAAAATAAAACCGCAAACCTCCCTAGCACGTCTCCTTCTCCTCGGCTTCACTGATGCAGAGCTTGTCACAACTAGCAATTTGGGATTTATTCTTTCTATATTTTCTCCAGGCACATACATAAGTAGGCAAATATGTATTCTCTTATTTTAATGAGTATTTTATATATTATATATATGAAATATTATTATATATGTATATATGTTTTTATATATGCATAAAATATTTTTTAATTTAAATAATGGATCAGCACACCCTCAAATTGAGCTTTACATTGCTATTCCCCCATACTTATTGAACATATTTCTTAATGATTTATAGTTTGGATTTTAAGACTCTCCCAAAGGCCCATGTGGTGAAGTCTTGTTCCCCAGGGTGTGGAGATGGAGCCTAGTGGGATTTCCTGAGAGCATTAGGAATGTGTCCTGAATTGGGCACTTGGTCCCCGTTCCTTCTTCTTCCTCTGTCTTGCTTCTTGGACATGGAATAATTTTGTTCCATGACATACTCCATGCCTTTGCCATTTGGAACCCACCAGAGGCCTAATGGCAACATTGGCCTGATCATGGTCTGTAACCTCTGAAACTGTTAGTCAAAACAGTTATTTTTATAAGTTTATTATATCAGGTATTTTTATAGTAACAAAAAACTAACACAATTATATAATTTCCCACAGAATAAATGATTAAAATATTCATTCATTCAATTATTGCCCGTGGTCATTATAAATAATGTTACTATGTTTATGCATGTGTCTTACATTCTGGTATCTTTCTTTCTGTAGAATAGATTCCCCAAAGTAAAAGTATATGTGTATATTCATTTTAATAGGAATTTTCAGTTAACTTTCCAAAAGCTTTCCATCAATACTCATTTCCTTATACCATGGCCACTACTGGATATTATATATTCATCATTTTTTTTAAACTCAGGGCAAAAATGGCCTCTGTTCATTTTTGTAAAACAATTTTATTTCAGCACAAGAACAACTTCCATGGAAAATTTGTTTTGTTGTCAGAAAAGTAAGTATGTATGTATGTGTGTTTTTGTGTTTGTATGAATGTAAAAGGTAGAAGAGATAAGCAGCTGCTTAAACTCAAGAAAAACAGTATGTGTGATGATAGAGGTTTAATTTCTAGACACCTGTCTCTCATTGAACAGCCAAAAGCTGGGTCTCTGTCCTTGTCTGTGAAATTAGGAAAATAATCAGACCCTTCACTAGAAAAGGGAGGGTAGAAAGATTAATGAGTTCACATCATTAGCACATTTGGAACTCCCTAGGAAAATATTCTTCAGAAATTCAATATGTCTTATCTTTATTCCATAGATTACATAATGTAATTTCAGTGTATGCAGTACCCATTTTCTAAAGAGCTCTAAAAATTTCACTGTGTGCATAAAAAGAATCTCATTTTAAAAATCCATTGCACCTATTATGTAAGATGAATATCATCAGTAGATGTTTCTCAGCTTTATTCTCCTAGCAAGGGGATATGACAATCTCAATTTAGTACATTTCTAATTCTAGGACTGTTCCTTAGGAGATATTGCATTCTAGAGTCCTTGAGAGGAAAAAAAATAAAAGACAGTATAAGAGATGGTGAAAAGAGATCAAAGATATTCAAATGGTGTGTTTTCTATGGGGATGGGGAAGTGTCCAGTTGATAATAAAACATTTCCCTCACACAAGGCTGTCCAACCAGTGTACTTTCTTTTAAACTGGTGTTTTTCTTAATTGGTGCACTATAATTATACATAGTGGTAGAGTTCATTATTACATAGCTGTGCATGCACACAATAAAACAATTTTCTAGCAGGGCTTTTAAAATAAAATATATAATCCATTATTTAAAAGCTGCCCAGAGAAATAAATTGCAACAATCTCCACAAGTATTTTTCCAAAGTCTAACCTCCCATTGTTGATCTGTCATTTATTTAATACATTCAATCAATTTCCATGCTGTTTTCATTGACTGTGTTCTTTGTCTACCTGATTTCTAATTATTTAATTGAAGGAATTTTTGTCTTATTTAGTCCTACTGTAGAGAGGAACCATTCAGTCCAGCTTTCCTTACATTCAGACTCATGTAAGGTATTTCTTCTGTGGTTTAAATTCAGAGATTTGCACTTTCCTAGGCTGTCTTTAAAATGAGTCATTCATTGATGGTTGGGTCCCCCAGGAAGCAGAGGCCAAGATGGAGTTAAGATTGCTAAAGTTTAGCAGATAGTAACACCTGTATGACTGGGTAGAGAGAGCTGTCAGTCTGGGATGAACCTAAGCAAGTGTCTACATGGGGAGGAATACAGCAAAGCTGAATCCTTCTAAGGGCAAAATTGGCAGGCCTTGATACCACAGCCTTGCTCAATCACTGGCTAGGAGTCCTCCAAGAAGAGCTACAAACCTGAGGAGGATCCAGAAGGCACTAAAAGCTAGAGGCTGTCAGCTAACCATTCTTAAGCTGAGAAATTTGCTTATCTTGAAGGAGAATCTGAGCAAAGCCTCTCACCGTCCATCATGGCATTGCAGCCTACACCATCACTACCCTACCCATATCTCAGCAGTCACCCTTTTCATGTATATTAATGACTTCCAGATGCAGGAACCTGGGATGTGTCATTGCATCACATCTGTGACATGCTTGGTCAGTGTGCCTTCCAGGGAGAGTACTAGGGATTTGATGCCCAAAGCAGTCCTCAGTCAATGAAAGAAGGTAATTGGAGGAAAATGATCCATCTTCTTCTCTCCTTAGATTAGATAGCTCTCATATGTTCTATACAGTCTCTCAAAGATCTGCAGAGGAATAGAGCTACAACTTTCTGCAGCATACACCTGTTGATGGATGCATTCTGATTGACATCTTGTCGTTCCCATTCAATTTCTCTATTCTTCTACAGCACCTCTTGGGATCACCTCCCAAATAAACTACAAAGATTCAAGTTCTTATCTCCCAGCCTGCTTCCTTGGGGGAATTTAGCCTAAGATAGGTACCAAGCACTATATATGATTTATAGGATTCTACTCACTGATCAAATGTGAGTCTATGAGTTCAGAAACATAGAAGATACTGGGTAATTGATCCTAATAATCCTGAGGAGGTCAGATAATTTGGTAAAGCTTACTCAATGAATAGATAAAAGTAATAAAACCCAAGAGTTCATATCTTGCATTTTGAGTTGAATGGATTCTAGTTATATGTTGTTCTTTATATAAATGTCCTGTGTGTTTTTTGAAAATAGTTTCATCACTTTCTACTGAGTTTCTACAATAACACCACTTCACATCTCATGCCTTTGGATTTTAAAAATACTTTCATGTATTGTATTCCATATTTTTACAGCAACTCTCCCATATTGCTAGAGATTTGACCACTTTATTATGAGTAAACTAAAATTTAGAAAATGTGAGTGTTTTTATTTGCATATGTACAGTTATTAGTAATTAAAAGAGGCAGGACTCAGATCCAGATTTTCTGGTTCTAAATAAAATCTTGTTAGAGTTTCTTAAATCTGCACATGGGCAAAAGCGATTATTTTCTCCTCTTTTCCGCCTTTTTTAAAATTAGCATAATCAAGTTATATGTTCTACATATGCACATTTTGATGTTGCTGTATTTGCATTTCTCTAATCTCTATGTAGAACTAATACATTAATAAATAGAAAAAAGCAAACTCACAAGCAATACAAATAACTATTAGTTTTGAACTTATTATTTATTATTTATTTTAAAGTTTTTCTTAAATTTATTTATTCTAAAGTAATTTATTTATTTAAATTTATTTATTCTACATGACAACTGAATGCATTTTAATTCACTGTGCACATACAGAGCACAATTTTTCATTTCTATGGTTATACACAAGGTAGAGTCACACCATTCATGTCTTCATACATATACTTACAGTAATGATGTCCGTCTCATTCCACCATCTTTCCTACACCCATGCCTCCTCCCTTTACCTCCCTCTCCTTTGCCCTATCCAAAGTTCCTCCATTTTTCCTTACCTCCACCCCCATTATGGATTAGCATCCTTATACCAGAGAAAACATTCAGCCTTTGGTTTTTTGGGATTGGCTTACTTCACTTAGCATGATATTCTCCAACTGCATCCATTTTCCTGCAAATATCATGATTTTATTCTCTTTTAATGCTGAGTAATATTCCATTGTGTGTATATACCACAGTTTTTTATCCATTCATCTATTGAAGGGCAACTATGTTGATTCTAAAATTTAGGTATTGTGAATTGTGCTGCTATAAACATTGATGTGGCTGTCTCACTGTAGTATGCTGTTTTTAATTCCTTTAAATTTCTTATTTACTTTATTACTCATTACCTTCTTACTAAGTTACAATTCAAGGAAAAAAGAAATGAAAGAACATAATCCAATAAAGAGTCATCTGAGTAATCTACACAATAGAAAAAGAAATCATTGAAAAGTATCCCTACTTCAGAGCTGTATGACGAAAAGCCATAATTATTCAGTGTGTACCACTATAAACCATGATAGGAATTTTAAAGAGTTCTTGAAAAGCAATCTTTTCACCTCATTTCCATCTACAATTATTTAATCATATAGAATTCAGTGTCTTCCATGTATGAGAACTTGGAGGGTAAAAATGAAGAACATTAAATTATATTTTGAAAGGGAAAATATTTTATTTCAAGTTTTAGCTGTGGAAATTAAGGCCGGTTGTTTTCTTCAGAACAAACTGAAATATGAGCAGAAATGAGTGGTATGAATATGAATACAAAATGAGAAACACTGACAAAAGAAGTCAATCTCTCGCATCCTAACCAGCTGGAGTAGTCTATCTGACTGTGGAAGTTGTCCATTGGGCTCTTGATTGTGTAGACTCCCCCCAGAGCTATGGAGTTGGTGCCTGAGTAGGGGAGGGGACCACAACAGAGGAGCAGTCTTCTAGATTCTTGTCCTGAGAACTGACAACAAAATGATCCAAGGCTAACGTCCTTCCAGAGAAATAGAGACTTCCTTTTGGTATAGGCTAAGGAAACCTAAGGAAATAAGAATGTTTCACCCCTACAGGAAAGCCAGATCTACATGAGCTAATTCCAGTCATTTTAAACCAGCAATAGTACTCAGGGGAATGACCAAAAAATCATGAATTGATTAAGATAAAAAGAACCAGTGTTCCCTTAATGTATTTCTTGTCCTGGAAGGTCCTGATAAAACTGCCTGGGTCTGGGTCCCTGTCTGAATTCCAAGATAATGGTTTTGGATCTCTGACCTACAGCTTCACCTCCATGTTTCAGAAATCACAAACAGAACAGATCCCAGTGCATCTCTAGCACCTCTATCCTGGTATCTGCCTGTCATGCCTGGTTACCTAGTGGCCTAGTAAGTTCCCCTACACTCCTATGGGAATTTCAAGACAATCCTTAACAGTGAATCCAAGGAACCATTCAACCTACAGAAATAAAGAAACCTTACATTTTCCTCATCTCAAGTATATTATTTAGTTGTGCAGTCACAGAACTGATCCTTGAGTTGATTCAGCCAGAAAAGGATATGAAGATTTTCCAGTGTAAGAAACATTTGGGCAGAGCCTGCTGTATAATCAGGCTCCTTTTTGGTAAGCAATACTTTGTGGAAGATATACTTCTGTATTGAAAAGTCAGTGCATTTGCCAAAGGTTCAGTTTAAGTCCAAAGCTGTCTCTAACCAATTGGCTGTGAATATTGCTCCCCATACCTGACTATAGCTTTCAGAAAAAGCAGGATTTATCTGTACAATCTAAATAACAACAATGTAGAAATCCCAGCCACTTCAATTTCATTACTTTAGGTACGATCACTATCCTCATTGAAAGCTAAAGCTACACTGAAAGAAAGAATCACTTGGGCCATATCTCCCTCCAGTCATTCCTTCTTTCCATGTAGCTTTTGCTACAATGATTATAATCCCATACATTTTATAGAACCTGAGAGTTCTCTAAGTGCTCTCCTGCACATTCTCTACATCTTTAGGAAGGCATGTTGAAGACAACTGTTTACCCAAAAGATAAAGAAAACAAGGATCATAGTTAAATAACTTGCCTCAAATCACAGTTATCATATGGAAATATTTGGATTTAAAGCAACATTTGACTAACCCCCAAATTCTCATTATTTACAGGAAACTGAAGTATGATTTCAGAGACCAGTCTAGAAATCACTGCTTCAAATTCCACAGGACTCTTTGTATTACAATATTTTAGTTTGCTTTTTCACTGAATGACTAAAAGATCTGACCAGAACAATTATAGAGGAGGAAAAATTTATTTGAGGGCTCATGGTTTCAGTGATCTTAGTCCATAGTAGGCTAGTAGCTCTATTCCTAAGGGATTGAGATGACACAGAGCATCATAGCAGAAGAGTGTGGCAGAGGAACTCAGCTCAAATGATGATCAGAAAGCAGAGAGAGCGACTCCACTTGCCAGATATAAATATATAACCCAAAGCCATGCCCCCAGTCTACACCCCCTCTAGTCACACCTACCACTTCAATTATCACTCAGTCAATCTCTAGAAGTGGGTTAATTCACTAATTGGGTTAAGACTCTCACAACCTAATCATTTGTCCTCTGAACTTCTTGTATTTTCTTACACATGACCTCACATCCAAACCATAACATGCACACAGCAGATGCTCAGTGAATTTCTATATATTTAAATTTGGGGACATATAAAGTTTTGAGTTTTCATAATGAGGAACTAGTCATCAATTCAGTGTTTATAGAATTCAGGTAATGGAAGTATTAAAAATAAATAAAACAATAAAATCCTCATGTAAAATAACTGTAATAACTTTAGAGATATTTCTCTAATATGGACAATAGAAACTTATTAGTCGATCACAGTTTGATAAAATTATCTCCAAAGATAATCACGTTTTTTGCCATGAGCTTTGTTGTTCACAAATCAAGCTTCTCTTATCAAATAGGTTTCTTGGAGTTTTAATATAGAAAATAAAATCCTAGAGGACTATTAAAAATCCTTCTCTTTTGTCTGCATACCTCCCCAAAGACCATGTATCCAGTTATCTATAAAACTTTACCAATTCAAGATATAGGTGGAATTCATCCACACAATATTTCCATGGTGGGATGTTAGTTTGATAGTAACTGAACCTGTCAAAGAGTATGTGTTTTGTTTCTATCTAGTCTTCCCCAGAGAAAATAGCCTAATACATCTTGTTCAGATCCATGAGAACATCATAGACCTTCTAAATCAGGCCAACCCCACCTTCTTCTCCCTGGAAGAATTTCTAACATCAATGTCTAAACCAGCATTTCCTAGTGTTTTTCGACATGTACTGGTGGCACTGTGATTGTTCCATTTTGAGTGAGAAGTCATTATCTCTCAACTTTATTTACTGGTGGAAATGTTCCAAAAATAAATAAATAAAATGATTCATGATAAATTCTTATGTTATAGCAGAATAACGATGCTAGAAACTAAACTGCCAAGTTACCAGAGGGAAGAGCTTTTAACCGTTTACCTCTGGTTCTAACATGTTGTAGGAAACATTGAAGTGAAATCAGCAAAAGCTTTATTTAGCCCAACAGGAAAAAACACTAATATTTAGACTTCTTGTCATATTCAATTTTAGTTTCCTAACACGTGGGCAATTTTGCTTTATTTCTCTACTCTCAGCAAAGAGCAATTACCTTAGCCAAAAGTTGTTTTTGTGAAAGGTTATTTTGATGGTCGTGGTGAAACTGCTAAAAATAGTCTTGCTTTCAGAACTGGGAAAGGAAAAAGGCTTTATCAAACTCAGAAAACAGTTGTATTATTGAATCAAAATTTCAATACAATGTTAGACCTTTGGAAATTCTAGATAAAGATTCTGCTTGAAATAAAAAAGACAAACAAGAGACAACCCCAAAATCACAAATGATATACTCTTCATGAAGTGAAGAAAGAAAAATATCAAACAATTACATGTTTTTATTA
Organism: Marmota marmota marmota; assembly: GCF_001458135.2. Lineage (NCBI taxonomy): Eukaryota > Metazoa > Chordata > Mammalia > Rodentia > Sciuridae > Marmota > Marmota marmota. The sequence continues at coordinate 4,733,032 of NW_025999924.1, read as the reverse complement.
TTAAGTTTTTCTTTGTAAAATGTCCATGAATTTAATTGCTTTTAAAAGAATTATTAAAGTCTTTACTGGGCTCTCATTAACATGGCTGAGATCCACATACTGACTTCATTCTTTGACTACTAATTCTACTCTTCATCTGAAGAATAAATCACAAATACGGGAGTCAAATAAAATGGGAACCCTAATTCTGGTCTATTCAGGTATTATAATGGTTGAGAGGAGTTGGAAGAAACTATCATCATTTATTGAGCTAATTCTATGTTTTCAAATGAGATTGAGAAATCAGACGTAAAATATGAAAGTACAAAACTTTTAGAAAAAAAAAATAAGGCAAAACCCTTCAGGATCAAGGACCAGGCAAGGAATTCTTAAGGATGAGAACAAAAGTATTATCCATAAAAGAAAAGAAAAGCTAAACTGGACTTTGTCAAAATTAAAATTTCTGCCTTGTGAAAGACACTATTAAGAGAATAAAAACAGAAATGAGAAACTGGAAGAAAATACTTGCACATATCCAACAAACATTTGTTATCAGATATCCAACAAATGACTTGCATCTAAAATATCTAGTCAAAACTCAGCAATCAGAATACAAACAACTCCACTAAAATAAGTGCAAAGGATTGAAAAGGATGCTTTACCAAAAAGATTCTAAAGACAGCAAGTAGAAGCATGAAGCATATTCAACACCATTAGCCATTAGAATATGTACATGAAAATCAGAATGAGATACACAGTATACAACTATTGGGGGGAAGACTGTCAATACCAAGTTCTAGAGACAGGGCAGATCAACAGGAACTCTTATGCATTGTTGATGAGGATAATAAATGGGATTCTTAGCTATCTACTCAAGAAAAACTAAAAACCTATGTTCACAAAGGACTTAAAAATAGGTATACTATAGTGTTGTGGCCACATCAATGTTCATAGAAACTCAATTTACAGTAGCTAACTTAAGGAGCAAACCTAGGTATCCTTCCATAGATAAATGGATAAAGGAAATGTGATGCATTTGCACAATTGAGTATTACTCAGCCATAAAGAAGAATAAAATTATGGGATTTTCCAGTAAATGGATGAAATTGAAATAAGTGAAATAAGCCAATCCCAAAAAAACAAAGGCCAAATGTTCTTTCTGATATGAGATGCTGACTCACCAGATTGTAGAGGTGGGAATGGGGGAAATAAGGGGAAGCGGGGGTGGGAATAGGAAAGGCAGTAGAATGAATCAGACATAATTTTCCTATGTTCATATATGCATACACCAACAGTGTAACACCGCATCATGTACAACCATAAGAATGGGAATGATGTATGGACGACGTGTCAAAATACATTCTCCTGGTATGTATAACTAAAAAGAACAACAAAATAAAACCTATGTTCACACAAAAACTTGTATACAAATATTTACTACAATTTTACCCTCAAATATCCTTGTAAAGATTATGTTAGTAGGGCTGGGGTTGTACCTCAGTGGTAGAGTCTTGCCTTGCATGCGTGAGACCCTGGGTTTGACCCCCAGCACCACATAAAAAAATAAACAAATAAAAATAAAAATATTTTTTTAAAGATTATGTTAGTAAACTTTTTGTTGCTGTGACCAAAATATCTGACTCAAACCACTTGCAGGAAAAAAGGTTTATTTTGGCTCATGGTTTCAGTCCATAGTCAGGTGGCTCCTTTGCTCTGGGTCTGAGGTGAGGCAGAACATCATGGCAGAAGGTGGGGCAGAGGAAAGTGGCTCAGTCAGTGGAAGCCAGGAAGCAGGAGACGAGGAGCGGGGACACCAAGGAAAAGATACAGTTCCCAAAATTACGGCCCAGTGATCTACTTCCTCCAACTGTGTATCACTGGCCTTCTGTTTCCACCACCTCTCTGTAGACTATTCAGCTATCAATGGAATAATCCAATGATGACATCAGAACCCTCCAGACCCAGTCACTTCCAGAGCCCCACCTCTGCATATGGCTGCACTGGAGACCAAGTAGTCACCACTCTTTATATCCAAACCATAATAACAGGTGAATGGACATTAAAACGTGCATATATCTGACAACAAACTGTTAACTGACACAACACCATAGATGACTCTTAAGGCCATTATACAGAGTGAAAGAAGCCAGTATCAAAAGACTATGATCCTATTTATATCACATTTTCAAAAAGCCAAAACTATTGTAAGGACATACAGTTAGACTACATAGAGGACAAATCAGTGGCTTCCTGGAGTTAAGAGTAGAAGAGACCAAGATCACTCAACTAAGAGGTGACTAACTTCATATTTAAATCAAGTCAGTCCAGCTACAGAGTTTGGGTTTCCAACCAGAGTATACTACTCCTTTCTAAACTTACCTATTTGAACCTTAAAGATAAAGGTCCCCATGCAAATTTCTTGGCTAGACTTTACTAAGTCTTTTCTTCTACTCAGCTTCACGATTGATTCCTCCTTTTACTGAAAGCATATTACTAGGGATCAAACATTTTAATAATCTGAGCATATTTATTTAAACATACAAAAATAGTATGTATGATAAAGTGTCTAGATCTAAAAAGGAGACCATCCACCATCTCCATATTATTGACATAAGTTAGATCTTAATGAATTTGATCCTTTATTGTCCTATTGATTTGTGAGGGAAGGATACATACAGTATTATTGTTGAAAGTTCATGTGAGGGGCTGGAAATATAGCTTAGTTGGTAGAGTGCTTGCCTCATATGCACAAGGCCCTGTGTCCAATCCTTAGCACCACAAAAAAATAAATAAATAAATAAAGGTTCATGTGAAATCACTTTGTGCCAAAAAGCAGAACGATTATTTATCTTTTCTTTTGTTGTTATCCAACAGATGTGGGGGTGGGG
>NW_025999924.1:4714441-4730157 GCF_001458135.2 Marmota marmota marmota | reverse complement strand
GGGAAGAACTGGTGGAAAAAGTATTCTTCATTTTAGATATTGAAACTCCTTCCTCAAATATTTTTTTGTAGTTGATACTAAAATTATTTGTATCTTTTCACTAATTCAATAAGGAAAACAAATTATTCATATCTGGCTTATCCCTCCAAAACTAATATAGAGAAATACAAAGACAAAATTATATATATTACTAAGAATAAAATCTGTCATTCTGTCTCAGCAACAAAAAAGTTATGTTTGCATATTTCCACAGCATAACCTATACTTCAAGTCCAGAAAAATGGGGCTAAGCACCTCATCTGAAATAATACAGAAGGGCTCAAGCAATGATAGGAATTTTAGCTTCAGGATGTAGTAGTCAACCATGGAGGCAGGAAGAAATTAAAGGAGCATCACAGAAATAAACAATAGGAAAAAACAAGGGGGACAGATCTGGCAGCTGAATGACAAATTGACAAAGCAAGTAAATCTTGGGACAGGCTCTGGAACTAGTGCATCTACTTGGTGGGTATTAGTGGTAGATTTTCCCCTCTGTCTCTTTAAATAAAGAGATAATAGAATGATTTCAACATATTGAATAAAGTCTGAGTCACTATCTATATTATGTATATATATATGTATATACATATATATGTCACTATATATTATGTATATATATGTATACATATATACATATACACATATATGTTATATTTATAGTATATATACTATAAATATTATGCATGTATACATACTATAGCATATATATGTATATATACTATAGATGCTATAACATATATTCTATATATACTATTATATACACCACAAATACTATTATATATGTTATATTTTATATATATGCTATTATATATGTATATACTGTAACTATTATATGTATGTATATATAGTATTGATATTAACCAAATTAGAAAGGAAATCCTAACAGGTCTGATTCCCTCATGTATTCTGGGCTGACTGAGAGATTCCTACAGTTTCCCCCACCCCAGAGAAAAGGGACAATCAAGATATACCTGAAAAATATGTACATCATAACATCCCTTTGCCTGCACCCCCACAATGACTTCTCATTACCCTTAGAATAAGAACCAATTAAAACAGTTCAGTCTAGCTATCCAAGATAAAAATAATAATGATAATAATAAGATGGCCTGTTACATAAATGCATTTCTAGAACGAGGAAACAGAATGAAGAAGCAAGTTCCTTTGATAAGCCTGTTTGTGACTGGTATGTGGTATTATAGAGTAGTTAAAATGATGCAGATGACTGTAGCAAAACCAAAATATTAAAACCATTAGCCTGCTACAGGCATTCGATTATGCAATGTTTATTAATCAGGATTATCAACGAAGAATGAACAGTTTTCAACTAAATGCTTCCTTCAACTAATAGCTCCCAGCTTTTCTCATTATATGAGAAATATATACCTACAAATAGTATAATACATTTCTTTTTATAATTTAGCCTTTTGAATTTATATGCATTGTCCCTACAGCATTAGCCAGAGGCACGGGCAGAATAAAGAATCCACTGCCTGCTTATTTGAGCCCTTATAGTGTAGAATATCTGAGTGTGTCTTCCAGAGTCCTCAGCATGAGGTGGAGAAAGGGTCCTCAGGCCCCTCGGCCTTCCCACACAGCTCTTATCGATTGAAACCCACTTTGCAGCTGGGGGATTATTTTCTCATGCTGAGTTTCAGAAACACTATGGGGCTTCTCAGCTTCCTCCTGGATCCACATCAAACCTAGTAAAGCCTCTCTCAAGCTGTAAATGTTTGCCACATGGCATTAGCATGCTACACGTGGTCCCAAACACTTCCTGTTCCCTACCAGTCTGGGTAGGAAGAAAGGTTCACATTTATGATTCATGAAGGGCTGCAGGATAGTTCCAACGTTCTTTGAGATTTCTTTTCCTTTCTCTGATCTGCTGTAACTCCACGGAGTTTACATGCATTCAGAAACCAAAATAAATAAATGCATGATGAAAGCTGAATGGGAAAGGAAGACTCCCACATGTATTCACAATCTATAGGAGACTAAACTGGTGTGTCCTCTCTGAAGGGCATTGTGTTACTTGTATCAAAAGTCCTTAAAAATAGCTTATTTTAACCAGGTAGTCTCATTTCTAAGAATACATCTTAAGGAAATAATCAAGACGATTGTAAAAGATGTATATTTCAGGATAGTCATTACAAGATTATTTATAATAACACACAATAAAAAAAAACAACCAACTAAATATCAACAACCAACAGTAAGAGATGTCTTAAATAAATGGTGGTATTTTCCTGCCAAGGATAGTCTGTAGCCACTTAAAATCTTGATGTAGATCTGATTTTATTGACATATTAAGATATGCTATGCTACCAATTTTTAGGATTATAGAATAATAATTTGAACTAAAATAGTAGTTTGTTTCCATTGAAGATTTTAAATTGTATGTACATTTATAGTTGTACAGGAAACTTTGACAGGATTATATGTACTCAAACAGATTATTTTTAGGTATGGTAGATTTTTTTTTTATAGCAAGAATATTTCCTTTTACAATGAGAAAATAGTAGCTGTTTGACCTGGTAGTTTTTCTACCAGGAAAACAAGAGAGATTGCTTTGTCTCTTCACTTCCAGACTTCTGACTCACAATCAGAGTCATTTATCCAGATAAATGATAAGCTTCTGTTACTTCTTGTCAATAACATGGTTCTGGAAAGCCTTTGGGGTGGTTGAACCACTGACCCAAATGCCCAAGTGACTCTGGAATTGAGGAGAAATCTGGATTATAAAAGGCCCCTTGGATGATTCATGTCTATTCCAAAAGCTGTCACTCACAGCCACAAGTATTTAGGTATGTACAGGTTGGTGTGGTGGTGGAGAGCTGCCTGGGCACATTCATACTTGTCACTGTAGGAGGCCCCTCCAGGGTGCCTAGGCAGTAGGGAGCCATCAAACACTCTGGTATGGTGCAAATGATTTTTACCTCACAGGTTCTTCATGGATTCTCAAGGAACAGCTTCCTTACACAGATATAACAGGCCCAGGTTATGTTCTACTACACAAGGTTCCTGTGCACGCCTGTAATCATTCCCACAAAATTTTAGTTGTCAATGCTGTACCTTAAAGGGCAATGGTAATGACACCTTTTCTCTGTATCTACATTAGGTACAGGATCATAAAACAGATTTTTTTTTGTATAAAATTGCTTTGCATGTATCAAAACAAATCAGTGATAATTTAAAGGTCACTAATCAACCAACTATGAAACTAAAATAAATAATTTTCTAGCTATTTAATTTCTCCTGGTGCTATTTATTCTAACTTTGCTTCAGAGAAAACTATGCAAAATTTTAACGAAGAAAATTAGTGTTATTCCTATAGAAGGAACTTATTAAATTTCCAGATTTTAAAAGAAATAATGCCATGAAGTCTACCCTCATCATTTTACAAGGGGTCACATTCAAATCTAGATATATTTTGGTTTTCCTTATTTGATGCTCTTAAGTGTGGTGTTTTATATCATGTTAAAGCTTGAACTTAAATAATTCTTATCTCTCATTGCATATGTCAAGCAGTCATACAATAAACCCCCAAATCAATATACTAGGTTGACAGATGTGAAACTGCTGATATTTGACTTTCTGTCAAAATAAGTGAATGTCTAACTATAAAAGATATTTAGTGAATATATCATATAGTCAGAATTGTATTTGGTTATGATATGATTTCATACTCCATCTATATTTTGCCTTTTCAATCACTTCTACCTCAAAAAGACTACAGACTATTCCATAATTTCAATCTCATGTGTGGGTATTTTGGGAGAGAACAGCAATAGCTGGTCCTAGGGTGGAGATGAGTTCTGTTGTTAGCTGCTCACCCTACCCACATCACAGAGCAGTAGCCCTGAGCCTTTCCAGGACCCATCAGCTATACTACTCATTATAAAGGAAAAATGATACTGCATTATTAATCTATTCATCAATAGCCAGTCTTTCTGGTAAAGCTCCTTTCTATCCTATGCATTCTATTCTGCACAGTAACTCTATAGTTGTTACTCTAATTCTGTCCCTGGAACTCATGTTTTTTCCCTATCTATAATGAGATTTCAGAATGGTTCACGGACAACTGAATATATTAAACAATGTGAAGTACTCTTATTGGAACCAGAAGCTGTCAAGCAGGCCAGTTTTCAGTTTGAACTCTCTAAGTCTATTGACTTTATTTATTTTATTTTTTTTTTTTTGTAAAGCATTTAACATTATTACAGCATCAGGTTTTCTTAGATGTCCACTAGAATCTGGTAGAAGTGGCTTCCAATCTCAGGCATGAGGGAGAAGCCTAGACCAGGATCCCCCTGCAGCTTCTGCAGCTTCTGTTGATCTTTGCGCATCCTCAAGGGCCCCTGATTCTCTGGCTCCTCTTATTGATACAAAAAGAAGGGCACTGCAGAACCTGCAGTTCTGGCATAGTAGCTGCTGTCCCAAGGCATGCTTGGCCAGAAAACACAGACTTCATTCTTATTTCTTTTAGAAACAGTTTGCAGCTGAGACTTCAGAATCCTGCTGACTTCAATGAAGCTACCCTGATGAGTAAATACCACTCTGACTGTGCTTCAGACCCTTACCCAGCTGCCCCTCCAAGTCCAACAGGAGAGCTCTCAGCAAACAGATGAAAGAGTAAAGATCCATGGTTACCAACTCACTGCCATTTTAACAGAGTTCAAAGGTTCACCACCGTTGCCCAGCCTTTAGTGGAAATTGAAAGGAAAAGGCAACATTGACAAAATATGGCTCAGATGTATTTTTGTTTAATACCTTCTCAAATATTTGCTTTTGCTCAGATTCTCCAACAGTTTCTCATCATGCTCAAAATAAAGAATTTCCTGTTGTCAAGTTTGCTGCTCCTCTGAGTTTTTGCTATCAATAGAGGTACCTCTGTGGACCTTTAACAGGGTATCCTCCTGCACCCTCATGATTGCATACTTTAATCAAGTTTGCTTAAACACTTCTCCTCAGAAACTCCTTTGACACCTTGCTGGTCTAAAATTCACCCACTGATTCATCTCAATTTATTTCATGTTGCTTCCTTGCTCAAACATTCTGTTAATTGGACATCTACTTTCTATTTCCTTCATTTAAACAGAAACCCCATGAGAGCGGATGCTCTCTCTTTGGTTTGTCACTCTATTCTCAGTGCCTGCAATGCTGCCTGGTACATACAAGCACTGCTTAATAAATGAATGCTGAATAAATGATCTATTGCCCAGAGTTGGGTGCATGGATAGAAGGCTGCTATATTCAGACAAATATGAGCAGCTGATCATTGTTCTCTTTAACTTTTTGGACAAATGTCAATATTTTAATGTAGTTAGAATGGAAAGCACTTTGAAACACGGGTGCCTTTTAAGCCAGGTAGTTATGGAAGGTCTTTCTGAGGAGACTTTAAACAAACTTAATTCAGGCATGCAATGATGAGGGTGTCAGAGGGACCCCTGTTAGAGTTGCATAGAAAGTACTCTAAAAAGAGCAAAACCCCAGAGCAGCAGCAAGTTTGACCAAAGGAAAGATTTTGTTCTGAGTGTGATGAGGGGGAAGAAAGAGCTGTTTGAAGTAGGGATTCATTCTTGACTTACACTGTGATATTGCAAGAAATGAATGTCACAAGCAGTGCTGGAGGAGTGGCTCAGCAGAGCATTTACCTGGCATGCCTGAAGCCCTGGGTCTAATCCCCTGAACCTGGTAGGTAAGTAAGTAAGTAAGTAAAATAAAAAACAAGTGCAATTCTGTGTTGAGACTCCCAAAGTACTTTTCACCACCCAGAGAAGCTTTAGTATATAACCATTTATAAGTTGAACCATATTCTCCCTTGTTTTGTCATTTGGAGGTGGGGCCTTTGGGAGGTGATGAGATCATGTGGGTGGAGCCCTTATGAGTGGGATCAGTACCCTTCTCAAAGAAGTCCCAGAGAGCAGCTTGGCCCTTTCCACCACATCAGGACACAGGCAAGAGACAGCCCAGCTGGCTGCAACCAGGAAGTGGGCCCTCTGTGACTAGGAGCTCAGATTTTTAAGAGAAAATTTTGGTTTAAGAGAAGATTTTATTAAGATTTGATTGTAGCTAACACTTCCATTTAGGGAAAGTTTTCAAATGAATATTCTTATTAATTAATATTCAAATTAATATTCTTATTAATATTCTTATTAATATTCTTATTAACCAGAAGTTTTTACTCATTTCTTACTGTTGAAAATCATCCTGGACTATTGGGTACTTGAAAGAATAATGACTTAGAAACCTGAGGTTGTGAGTTCTGACCTGGATCCAGGTGATCTTAAGCAATGCATTTGTCTGCTGTGTACCTCACCCTCTCACGTATAAAATGAAAGATGCATTGACATGATCAACACTATATTGCTGGAATACATGCAATTCAGTAGAAATGTTTTCCTCATTCTCAGACAATGCAGAGTATAGTAAGGGCTTTGGGGTCACTAATGTGAATATTTGTAATTGAGTAATTATCATTGGGTTGAATGCATACAAATGAGAGAAAATAACTCAGATTTTTTTGCTTTGCTTTTTTGAAGCTATAATAGTCATATTTTATGTTTCTCTAAATTTCTTTTATTAATTCTTATCATTTTTAACTATGTGAGCAAAAATCAGTGGTTCTCAACTGGACACTATTTGGGCCCCAATGAGACTTTTGGCAACACCTAGAGAGCTACTGATATCTAGTTAGTAGAGATCAGGTATGTTATTAAACATCCTATGATATAAAGGCTAGACCCCATAGTAGTGAATTACCAAGTCCGAAGTGTCAATAATGCAGAGACAGAAAAACTGAACTAAACAACAATAATATTTGTGTCCTTATCATTTGGACTCTCCCTAAATTCAAAGAACCAAACAAAATTTCAGTTAACAGAGGATTTAATCTAAATGAAACTAAAAAATAATTTATTAGAAACAGATAATCAGTAATGACCTAAAATCAAGCTAGCAAGGAATCAATCAAAACATAAAAACAGATAAATTTTTCTGCTTTATCAACTAGGCTGCAATTTCTGTATATAAAATATTCTTTAAACAAGTCTCTACTATGTTTATGGACGCCAGCCTAAATTTCCTCAAGGTGCTCATGGTTTGTTGATATTTTGTACAGAAGAATTCACATCTGAGTTGTGCAGACCAGCCAATTTTCCACACACAAATCCAATGGAAGCAATTAGAGGGCACATTTTTATTGTAACTTTTTGTCTGTTTTCCTGCGTAACTACAGGCTTATCACCAGAAATAACAAAACTATTCACAAACTTGGTTGCAAACTGGGCTGCACATGCCCCAGTTCTCTTGGCAAAGCCCAGGACTTCTCAGCTATTCTTTCACAACCACCCTACTAAGAAGTGTATATTTCCTGGAACTTCCTCATACTTGTCCCTGCTATTGTGACATAAGTTCTTTGTCAGTCTCAGCTGAAATATGCAAACCTCCTGATGATGTCACCTGGGGAACTGATGGACTTGTGAATTGCATGGATTTGCAAACTGTCAATCTTTATATTTAGGATTTAATCTTAGTCATGATGAGCTTGTTAGTTTCACAATTTTAAAAAGCAGATGTTTCCAGGAACATACCCTTGCCTTGTGATGCTACATCACATTCTCTTTTTTCCTATATTAATGCATATGTTAACTTTCATTTTTTTACATTTGCAAATTTACAAATAACAAAACAGAAATATGCCAGTACTTTCCAACTATTTAGAGAAGTTTCCCCCTGTTCTTTTTAAGCATAGATAATGTTAGCTTTTAAAGAATAAGTCTGGATAGGTAATAGCTTGTCTTTCTTCAGGAAAATTCATGTCATTATAAAAATGTAAATAAATTGTGTAAGTCAAAGCTAAATCCATTATCTCATTAGGTAGGTTTTAAGTTAGAGTTAAAGTCCTTCTCTCTCCTCTCCTCTCCTCTCCTCTCCTCTCCTCTCCTCTTCTCTTCTCTCTCTCTCTCTCCTGTACTTTTGTTTTAGTTTCCACTTTCTGTTTTCTCCCTTCTTTATATCTTTCTATTCTCCTAATTTCTTTTGACTTTGAGAAACATGCCAATATAAAGTGCTAATGTCACAGACATTGCCCTACTCAATGTTAAAATGCAATGGTTGTCACTATTCATCTAAAAAGTAAATTTTAATAATGGAAAATCAAAGAATTATATTGAACCCAGGGCCTCACATGTGCTAGGCAAGCACTCTACCACTGAGCCACAATCCCAGACCCTCTTAATGGGTAAATATTATGGACCAAAAGGTATGGTAATCACTGAAGACTGAGGAATGAATCAAGCATTGTCTCTATCCTCTGGGAACCTATTACATAACAGAGAAAGGCAGGTATGCAATATGGAGGTGCCAAAGATTTAGTGGTACTGAAATGGAAGCATGTAATGTGTTCAATGTGAGCAAAAAGGAAAAAAAATCAATTCTCTTGAGCAAACAGAAAATACTCCGTAGTGCAGAGGTCTCCCAACTAGTGAGACTGGTGATCCTGTTCATACCATGTTGTAAAAGTATTGGAAAAGATTTTGTCATTCCATAAAGCAAAATGGCAATCTCCAAAATTAATCCTACAAACGACTTATATTCTTTGTTGCATAGTTTCCTTTTAGGAAATCCGCATTCCCTCAAGACATGGCGTTTGCGTGGTATGTTCACAGAGAAAGCTGTCTTTTCTTGGCTCTCAGTGATCCCCAAGCATCTTTGTTAAAGCACTCAAGGGTGAGGGTTAGGGTTAGGGTTAGGGTTATGTTAGGTCATATTTCTTTGCATGTTTCTCTTAACTCCTAGATTGTGAGAGCCTCCAGGTCAGAGAACAATTCTATTCATTTCCCCATCTCATGACATGACAAATCTGTAATGGGTGAGCCACATTTTCATGGAATGAACCAGAAAACCTGAAATACACCTTAAAGAAAACCTGAAATACACAGTAAAGGAATGACCTCCACAACTGTGCATGACAAGAAAACAGAACTCTGGAAATTACAAGCTCCAGAAAAGTGCACCTTGGTGGAAATATGGAAATATATGATGAGGTCATTTCAAGTATGAAAGGTAAAAATTAAATGATATGTGCATATTAATTTAATTGTGAAAAATACATTTTATTTTTTATGTTTGAAGTTCTAAAATGTACTTAATCTTTCTTTTCTAGTAAAATTGCCTGCATTTAAAAAAACAATTTTCTTGCCAATGAATAAGATTTACTTATCACATTCCCTTTAATCCTTCTCTTAGTTTTTAAAATAATCGTTTCTTAAATATACTGGTGGATAGTATGTATCTCTCTTAAATATAAAGGTGGAAAGGAAACAGAAATAACTTTTTGAGAGGCACAGTACTGTGAGCTTTATATATTTATGTTAACTCAATTCTCTCTTTTATTTTATCTAAAAAAATCTTTATAGAGGTAAGGAAACTTAGGCATAGAAAGATCACACAATATATACAAGAAAAAGGTAATTTACCTGACTCTAAAGACTATATTTTTCACTCTAGTTTTCAGATGAGTAAATTCAGCAAAAATAAGACTACATTATCATCACATTGATTTTAGTATATGAGTAACTTCAGCAAAAAAGACCATACTTTCACCATATTTAATTTTTAGTAGATAAGTAAATTCAGAACAATAAACAAATTGTATTCTAGCAAGGTGATTCTTCTGGTTTACAAAATATTAATTACATTGCAGATAAGCTACTACATATTAGCTATACGCCTTTGGGTACTTTTTGGCTGTGGTTCCTTCTGTGATTTGAGAAGGTTACACAGCTTAACTTTCCAGAGACTTTGTTCTGCCTTTAGGTTTTAGGATAGTGCATTGTTCTAAACTGTTAAAAACTGTCTATCCAGAAGCAACTATGCTCATATTGAATAATAGAAATATAATGATCCCCTGAGAAAATCCACTGCCTCAAATTTCGTGGAGATGAGATTATAGAGAATTAGGTGAATACAGACATTGATAGTATTTTATTTCCTGTTACCATCTATGACATGTTTATGTGGTTTCTCTTTGCTTATGCTTACATAATATGCAAAAGGAAGATACACAAAATATAAAATTGAACTAATAGCTAATGTCCTGTCTTATTATATACTTAATATTATACATCTGGATCATTTAAGATAAAAATGGTTTTCCTTAGAAAGAAACATTAATGATAAACTTAAAAGGATTCAGAAAGTATTATTTTACATCGCTCAGACTAAGACACCTGAAATTCAGCAGAATTTAGTGAGCCCTCTTTCTGAGCTCAGTGGAGAGTACGTTGCATTGTTAGTTTCAAGCTGTCTATACTATCATTTAGTTAACATTATAGTTACTATTGACTTTGAATTTTAACTGAAATAGATTTATTTTAAAAGAAAACTTGATAAATTTAGATTGCTTGCCATAGTTACAAACTAAAGATAGAACTAAAGCATGTCTCTAATTGTTTTAAATATCTCTTCATGTACTATCTAAAGTCCTATCAAATTCCATCAACAATTTTATCCCTGCAACATTTGCATTATAAAATTCTGAGAGGATGCCCCCCCATGTGAACTTATCAAATAGTCCTCAAATTGCTACAATGTTTCTGCAACTCCTTACCAGCTATATATTATACAATATGATACAAATATATTTTTTTAACCATAGGATTGAAGATTACCAAAAACAAATAAAACAGATATAACCTTAAACATGCCACAGTAACATTATTTCATTAGATTTATTTAGGGTCCTGGTACATCTAAAGATGAATTCAGAAAAGCATCCACTAACTTAACCATTAGCAAAATCACAAAGGTAGCAGTTTGTTTTTGAGAACTCCTTCCTAAATCTGTTTTCTCTTATCTAATCTCATTCTCAACTCTGAGGCCTTTTTTTCCCTCCACATTTATATCCTCCTTCCTTTCTTGATCTCTGGGGAATCTCTTTGCTTTTTATAATCTTCAGAGAAGTTTGAAATACACTCACAGTAACAGCTTAAAGGTTTGCATCTCCCAGGGATTACTGCCTCTAAGAAGATGAAAGCCACAAGAAGTGAGCCTAGTGTAGTATGCTTGCCCTTGAACCCTGCCCCACCCAAACTGCCCCACAACACCATCCCAAGCCAAGTGATACCCACGTATTCTGAGCAAGTCATATCACTTCTCCAAGCTTGTTTCCTCACTGGGAAAGGGAGGTAATAATATTTCCTTCCTTATAGGTTTGTTATGAGACTTTGATGAGATAATGTGAAGTACCTAACATTGTGACTGATATAAAGCGTGAACTTCAAAAACAATAGCGGGGACTATTACAACATAAACAGTTGCCACCAAAAGAAGTTTCACCCTATTCCTAAGCAGAATTTGAAACATTCTGCAAACTACAGGTGGCATCTAATTGCATTACACTGTATTGCAAATGTTTGTTTCCAGCAAGCTTTGTTGTTTGTCAAGATATTGCTTAATTTGGGGGGAAAAAAAAAGACTCAAAAAGGTTGCTGTCCTACTAATCAAAAGGGAAATGCTTTGACTCTATTTTACTGAAACAGCCAAGCTACAAAAGTGAGCTGCATAAGCATAAAGTCTTTCCTCCTCTACCCCCAACCATCACCATTGAGCTTGACACTGGCCTTAGAGGTTGATTCCAAAATGATGTTTTGCTGTCTGTTCTGCTTTCCTGTGAGGACAGAATCCACCTTCAAATTATTTCTATAAATTTGAGATTACAAAGTTTATTTTGAGGGAGTGTCCAACCTGACACTTTTTTTTTTCTAGGCAAGTTGCCAGAAATGGACCCTGAGAATCTGAAAAACTGGCAAGAGGTTTTAGCTTTACCAGTTCCTTGTGAAGGGATGGGACAAAGGTTGTGACATGCACTGTTTCCTGACTTCGAAGGTGTTTATTCTGAATTCTTCCATGGGGTTGTGATCCATGGTTATCAACTGAGAAAATCATCTCCAACTGCTGTTGTTTGGAAGGTTTTTCCCCTGGGAGACTGGCTCTTCTGAAAGCACCTGCTGGGTGACTGGGGAGGAAAGGTCATGAGAAAGTAAACAACTCCACAGCCATTTCCTGAGCCATCCTGATCTTATCCTTGAGGATGGATCACAGTCTCTTGCTGAACCTGTTATTAATAGCACTGGGCATTAACTGGGTGGTACCAAAAAACCTTAGCCAAGGATGTCTGTATGTCTGTTTGGAACTCTTCTGTGGGCTCTTCCCAGAGCTGATCCTGCTTTGGGTCTAAGGAGATCACATATTGTTGCAAATTCCACCCTCCATCACTAGTCTATCTTTAGCTTCTCTTTACCAGCCAACATTCTCTTCAGCTTGACTTTCTATTGTTTGCATGTCAGACAACAATATATTATAACAGCTGGTATATTATATTTTATTTAATATAATTTTTAAAAATACACTTTCGACATGGCTCCCAAGCAGTGTGCATCCTTCATTTTCAGAAACTTATTGGCTCAGAGGTTTTAGATCTGCCTCAGACATATGATTGTTTCATTCCATACAAGTCCCAAAGGCCAAGTTTATTTAAGAGAACTGTTTCCATTCCAGGTTCAGGATCATATTATCTGAACATTCAGGATGGAAAGCAAACCCACATGCAGCTTTCTCTGATCATCAAAATGTTTCCTGTAAATATAAGAAACCACCAGCCATCATGAATTCATGAAAAAAACCAAAAAGATACAGCATAGAAGTTTCTATCTGAATGATCCATTGGGTATCCCATTCCATGAAATGCTAAGGACTTTTTTCAAAGTAGTATCTGATAGTGATATTGTACACGTGGTTTTGTTTCTTCCTTCAATAATATACTCTGAGAAAATCTCTGAAATGTATCTAATAGAAATATTAAAACTTCATTGAGTACAAATAGGAATGGCTAAATACCAGTTAACAAGAAATCTTTAACATACACCATGTACCACGAACCATGCAGAAGAGACCAATGTCTCACCCTCATGTAAATTCAGTCTAGTGACAAAACTTAACTGAGGAAAACTATTTCAAATGAGTCTTTATCAATTATATCATTAAAGGCAAAATCAATGTTGTGTGGTTATAGCAATATGAGATTCTATTAGAAATAGATACAAATTTATCAAAATAAACTTCATTTAGATTAAATCTTGTTAGAAAAAAGATTTAATTGGAAAAATAGCCCTGGGCCTCAGTTTCATTATTATAAGAAAAAGGAGTTAGATGAAGTCCCAGTCCCCTTTTCCCCCCTTTTTCCTTTTTAATTTGTTCCAATTAGTTTTAAATGACAGTAAAATTCATTTTGACACATTGTACACAAATAGAGCACAACTTCTTCTGGCTGAACATGGGGCAGAGTCACACTGGTAGTGTAATCATTCATGTATATATGGTAATAATGTATATTTCATTGCATTGTCCTTCCCACCCCCACACCTCCCTTCATTCTGTTTTGCACAAATTTCCTTCATTGTTTCCTACACTCCCCACCCCCATTATGGATCCTATACCTACAGAGAAAATATTCGGCCTTTGGTTTTGGGGGGATTGGCTTATTTTGCTTAGTATGATATTTTCCAGCTCCATTCATTTACCTGCAAAAAACATAATTTCATTCTTCTTTAAGGCTGAGTAATATTCCATTGTGTATATGTACCACAATTTCTTTATCCATTGATCTGTTGAAGGGCACCTAGGCAGGTTCCACAGCTTTGCTATTGTGAATTGAGCTGCTATAACGATTGAGCTATAAAGATTTATAATATAAATCTGCTATAAAGATTATAATATAAACTGCTATAAAGATTCTAGCTCTATTATTCTAGGTCCATTATCATATATTTCCAAAATTTATAGAACAAAGTGCACTATTTTACAAGAATATATTTGCTATTTCCCCGTAGGTGCACGAATATATCTATGATAATATACCTTAGTTGTTGGAGTCTGTATTGCAAAGATTGTATCTTGTTTTTATTATTCTCTTTATAAGGATTTTGAGGGAGGTCAGTGTCCACTAAGTATAAGGCATTAAGTAGATTCAGGTTTAGAAGCTGTATTAAGGAGGACAAAGGTGACCTTAAGGAGACCTTCCAGTGCTGCCATTCTTGCAGGGCTGGTTGTTAGTCGTGCTCTGCCTGGCCAGTGCAGGAGGACAAGGGCGGCAACACCCTTGACCTTACCAGCTGCCTTCAACCTGTGAGAACGGTTATTCCCAGTCCTATTGTTTAGCACTTCCTGATCCTGCTTGCTCCCTCTGACTCACCAAGCATGAAATCATAGCTAAGAAGGCTTCAAAGGGACCATGGAAAGCCCTAGACACACTGTTTAAATGATAACATAGTGTCAACCATTAAAAGACTATAAACAAAATCATGTGTTTATCAGGACAGCTCTGTAAAGCCCCACCCCCTAAATAAAGCAAGGATCTCTCAGTCTGCTCCCCCATGTTTTCTCAGCCTAGACCCACCCATCTCTTCAATATGTACACACTTAATGCTCCAATAATGACATGTTCCTCATCGTATTCTGAATGTGACATGCTTGTTTTGAACTTTTCCCTCCAAATTCACAGTGTCATATTCTCTCTCCACCTGACAAAGCCTCTGCTGTGAGCTCAGCTGCAGTGCCAAGTCTGTGCAAAGCTTTCCTCTGCTATTCTAGATAAAGCTATTGGTGCCCTCCTTCTTACACGGCGTCTATTTCCAACATAACTCCATTGGAATTCTCTGCTGGCATGTTCCTTTCTACCTTCCAGATTTCAAGCTCCTCGGAGGAGAGAGCCTTCATTTCTCTCTGGATCCCTAGGACTTTCTAGACCCTGAGGCCCAGTGAGGCCCAGTGTGTGTTTAATAAATGAATATATTCTGACTTCTGCCTCAAAGCACAAAGATCTTGATGGGAGTGTATATAACCGAGTGGAAGGTGAAGAAAATAACAGGGGGTTAAGGTGAGCAGTGATCCTGGGTTGTCACCTTGAAAGGTTTGGGAGACCCCCAAACTGCACCCAGTTGGTGAGAAAGGCCAGGAAGTAAATCCCAATTCATTTCCCTTCCCATTAGTCTTGCTCATGAAAATCAAATTATATCCATGGGGTAGAAGTTGATAGTTGGTATTCTTACATAATATCCCTTGTTTCTGTGATAATGGTTGAAGGGGGATTGAGGTGGTGGAATGATCAAATAAGCTGAGTTCTTGCCTAGGCCCACTTGTGAGAACACAAGCTATTCATTCTTCAATGGGACACAACTTAAATTAAAAATTAACAAACAAAGCAAAAAAATTTAAAAAGGCCTTGGTCTCCCATATCTACATAGTCTGGCTTCAAAATAAGAAAAAAAAAAAAAAACATATAGGAGGAGAATGAGAACAATTCTTCTATAACAATTCACATTCACTTTTTCAGGCTTTTCTACTTAGTAGGAGAGCATGAGGAGGAAAAGGTGTAGTATTTAAATTAACTAGGTCTAGCTGCAGTACCAATTCCTCTTAAACCCAAAAGGCTTGACCCAGTCAAATTGACTTTTTGTCTCACACCAACAACTCCAAGTCAATATCTAGCCAGGTGAGTTTTGGAGCACAGGCCTGGAAATGCGGCATCCACATCAGTTCTCTCTTGTTCCAAGGCTCTCTCTGCCATCAAGGGGATGGTTACTACAGCTATTTTTACAAAAAAAAAAAAAAAAGGG
>NW_025999924.1:4637285-4714188 GCF_001458135.2 Marmota marmota marmota | reverse complement strand
TATAAAAAAAAAAAAAAAAAAGTGTGTGTGGGGAGAATTCTCCCACAAAAAGAAGTAAAAAGTAAAAAGCCAGGCCAAAAAAAGCAAAGGAAAAAGTAAAATCAAAGGAGAAGTTCAGGAAGCACTTAGGAGAAGTCAATGCTTCCTGAGTTCCTCTTTCACAGAGCATCTGGTTCTTCACAGCTGAGAGTGGAGCACAGGTGGAACACCTTCGCATATAAGTGCCAAAGCCCTGGGGGCTAAAACAGCACTCCCGGGAGGGGGTGGAAACTTCAGAAAGTGGGGCCTGGTCGGGGTTGCAGTGCAATTAGATCATGTCCTTGAAAGGAATATTGGGACCCTGGCCCCTCTTCTTCCTCTCTCTTGCTCTTTCTTCCCAGTCACCATGCGATGAGATGAGCAGCTGCCTCTACCACAGTCTCCCAACAATAACGTGTTGCCTTACCACAGGCACAAAGGCAACAGGTCAAGTGACGATGGAGTGAAACTTCAACCTAAAATAAACTTTGCACCATATAATGTCACTTATCTCTGATATTCGCTATAGCCACAGCAGGTTGACCAGCACAGTATGTACACATATGTACATATTGCTTCATTCTTTAGCTGTGTATCTGTGTGTGTGTGCGCACATGCACATGTGTAAGACAGAGAATCCAAAGTGTAAAAGAGAGGAAATGATATTTGAAAGTATATATTAAAATATATTTATATAAAAGGAAAGTATAGCTTTCCTTTCAGCAAACTCAGATTTTCTTTTTCTTAATTCTCAGACTCTTTGGGCCTTGCTCCACATACAGACCATTTTCTTTCATGGCTCTTTGGTTTGGGGCACACACTGCCTTTTCCATGTACTCTAGTTAGATAAAGATAGTGATTAAATTTCATCTGGTTCCATCCTATTTCTATACTCCTTTCCCTTGATCTTCAGCTAGCTGCTACAATGTTTTCAAAATCTAGACAAATTCTCAGCAACCTGTCCTTCTCCTGTTAGAACACCTATTGCTCTTGTGTCTGTGCTTGTTTGCTTTTCAAAACTAGAGATTCCAAATTGTAAGTTTCCTGAGAAACAACCATTTTTATATGCCCAGTGCCTCACAGAAGTGCAGGCATAGAAAAGTTAGGGGGACCATACATCACTGACAAGTCAGAGGAAGTTTTGAGTGAAAAAGATGAAGTACTGATAATTCTGTGAGTCAGCAGAGGTCAACTAGTGCTATGCCTGGAAAACAAAGAACATGAGCACTGCAAAGACGTGTTGGAGAGAATGTGAGAACATGAGTCCTACTCGAGCAATCTCTTTTATCTGTTTATCCTATACCTATTTATTTAGACTGCCCCTGGCACATGGTCCAGGTACAATAAAAATGAGTAGAGAAAGGAATGGCAGGAAAAAAAAATATGTGGCACTTCTACAAAGTTTTAGTCTCATAGAAGGAGAGAGCCTTGCCTGAAACGGTCTCACCATTCACCTCCCATTTCCACTAGATGTGTTCTTTTGACAGCTTTCCCTAACATGGTGGACTACCACACCCCATTCACCTGTCTTTCTGTAGCTCTACTAGGGCACAAAACTTCCCTTCTGATACAAAGTGACACATGGATCTATGATCTTAAGATGGGACATCGGCCAGCCACTGAGACCCAGCTACTTCGATTCAGAAGTTTTGTCAAAACGATTTAGGTGTTGTCACTACTGATGCCAGTCCCCAGCCAGAGAGCCCTCATCCACCCTGATCTATCCTCCTCCTCCCTAGATTTGCCAGAGTGAGGCAGCAGCCCAGTGGGAGGTGGCACAGTTATCTCTGTCCCACTCTGACTGCTGTCACCCAGAAGCAGCTGCTGCTACAGAGGGATGATGACAAGAGGAATATCTGGGGCTATTACAACTAGAGGAAGAAGAGGAGGGGCTGATTGAGTTGGGAAGGGCTGTGCTTCAATCGACTGAGTCATCACCAAAGAGTGGGCAAATGTCAGAAATGAGAGCTTATGTGTCATAGGAGCAGAGAAGGTGAGGGGAAGCTGGGGGGGCAGGGGCTAACTCAAAGTCTGCTCCAAGGGTTTTGGAAGAATTCAGAGAAGCAACTCCAGAATCACGGAATGAATTATTTCTGAAGTCAAGCTTAGTAATGTCCCAGAAATCAACGCACTCACCCAAGCAGGAAACCCCTCCTGAGAAGCGTATATGGTCCTCTTTCTGGGCAGATTATGATTTGGAAAGCACAATCTTCCACGGCCTAATTACCCATCGTGGTTGGACAAGGGTGGTGCCCGTCCTGAAATTTCCTTTCTGTGTTGTTTGACAGAGGATTTCACGGGAAAGGACCAGAAACTCAGTTCCTTTTCAATTTCATTGCAGAATGTCAGCAAATTGCAATTGTTTGGAATCAAAATTTCATAAACTTGGCTGCAGAACATTTATGATGCGAAAACAATCGCAA
This sequence comes from Marmota marmota marmota, assembly GCF_001458135.2. Classification (NCBI taxonomy): domain Eukaryota; kingdom Metazoa; phylum Chordata; class Mammalia; order Rodentia; family Sciuridae; genus Marmota; species Marmota marmota. Next base: position 4,711,747 of record NW_025999924.1, on the reverse strand, counting down.
AAGGCTTTGCTGTAACGCTTTATTGACACAGCCTTCCTGTCCCCACGTCTTGCTTCCTCTCAGGAAAGTGGGACGTGTTGGATGATTTCCCAGCTTCTATTTGGAGAGGAAGTCTACAGGTTTTCCACCATCCAGCCCCTGCCAATCTGCACACCCTGAAGAACACCTGCACCAAAGGCTGTGCCCGTTCTCTTTTGTGTGTTTGCAGCTATCAAAATAAATGAGCCATTTTGGATGTAAAAATTACATCTCTTTTCAGAGACCTCGCTCTCCACATGCCCACACCCTGATTTCATACAGAGTGCTTAGGACTAGAATTACAATCCAGTCATTTGGTATTCAAAATCAACATCAATTAAGTGTCTCAAAAAAATTAAAAAAAAAAGACTTCACATACTGGCAGCACTTCCCTGGCAATTCCCATTTTTTTTGCACATAGTAAACTCTTAAACTGACATAATAATGGAAAATAAGGAAACTGCCTGCCCGCTCCGCTCTGATATATCCTGAATATAATACTCAATAATATTTGCTGAATACATGTCCTTTCTCCCACCCACTCATTCACTCCCATCCCAAACATCAGTCTCAGAAGCCAGCATTCCACAGAAAGATCAGCTGTTCTCCCGTACACCTGCCCAAACCCAGGGTCTGAAGCATGTCAGACACCCTAGGAGCTGATATCAGCTTTATGCTCAGTGTTAAGCTGAGCACAGAACTAGAGAGGGTATTTGTTGCTCAGATCCATGCACATCTACTGCTGGCTATTTATAGCCCTAGCTTTGAAAGTAGAATTAGTCATTTAATATCCCTTTGGTAGAAAAACAACAAAAGACAACAAATTCACAGGAAAACAAATAAACATCTGATCACTAGATTCAAGGAGCCCTGGTTTCCTCAGTAGCATTATAATGTGCTACTATGACCAGCACCTCCACATGCCCTGGCATGCCCAGCTGTGCTGGTGGTGATGACCCAAGAGGAGGAGGATGTGTAAGAAGATGCAGGTCTATGTGCACAGAGAAAGAACGCTCAGTGGTTCCGAATCTAACTCCATCTGGAATTTCCTCAGTCAGGATGGCTGGGTTTGGTGAGACCCAAGAAGGTAGTACTGTGCATGACCATTCTTCCCCAGACTTCCTGACACAGTGAAAGACACCCCAAGCCCACAGCGACCATATCCTGTGCCGTCACACACACTCCAGGACTGGCCACTTCCTTTCAAATGACTCAGTGTCCTGGGATCAAAACGTTCAGATAATGTCATTTCTTAGCGTCATTTTCTAATCAGGTTGACCTCTCAGCATTTTCGTCCTCAGCATTCGCCTCCTCTAAATACCTCTAAAGCTTTTAGTCATCTTAAAAAATACCCCAGCTTCACGCCTTCACTCTTGCTTTCAGTTTATTTTAAGAACATCCTACCCAGAAAATGCCACATCTTCTTCTTACATCAACTTCTTTTGCCTCCCAAGCTCATTTTCCTTCTGTTTACCTGAAGCTTAACAAGTCTGTAAAGCACCCCCAGAAGTCCTCCTTCTTCAAGAACCAAGTCCACACTGATCTCCCTCTTCACCAGACTCCCAGGGTACTGAGCGCTGGCAGGCTCACTTTGTAGTCAAGGTGTTCCACATTGACTTTGGAGCACCTTTTACCTGTATGTACTTTATTACCAGGCTCCATTAGAAATGTCCTTCAAGGTCAACAATATATGTGGCAATGACTGGTATTTCCAATAGAATCCAACACATAATCAGTTTTCAGTTAACATATTTTGAATGAGTATAGTGATAGAAACAGGTAGATGACTGGCTAGAGAACTTACTTTCTAAATCAGGGACAAAAACCCAGTCATTGGGCATCCACATTCACAGCTTATCTTCTTATACATGTACTTTGTATAACCACTTCATTTTAGACGTATGAGATTGTTACTATAGGAATAATAATTACCAACATCTGTAGAGCACTTTGTACCAGGTACTGTTCTAAGTACTTTTACACATATTAACTCAATGAATACTCATACACATTAAATTTTATGATAACTATCTCATAAGTGAAATTTTTAAAATGCAGATTACATACATCACCCCTAGTCAAGTGGAATAGAGTTGGTATTTTTTTTAATCTTTATTTATATTGTTTTAATGTGGCGCTGAGGATCAAACCCAGTGCCTCACCCATGCGAGGCAGGCTCTCTACCACTGAGCCACAGCCACAGCCCTAGAGTTGGAATTTTAATACAGGAAGTTTGACTACAGAGCCTATGCTCCAGTGAAAATCCTGGGTTACATAGATTCCAATGGATGGAGTCATTTCCTATCCATAATTCAACCCAGGAATCACAGAACCATTCTGAACTGTTCCCCTTCCTCACCTCCACAGCACATCAATCATTGATTCTTGATAATTTTGTTAGCTCTGCACATCTTCAGGCTGTGTTCCTGATTTTCACTACCCTTTCGCCCAGCCTAGATCCAGGTCCTCATTGCATTTTGATTAGACTACTGCAAACAGTGCCTTAAACTGAAATCCTTTCTTCCATTGCTGTCTTCTTCAAACCCATAGTCACCATGCTGCAGCAGGAAATTTTAAATAAAACACAAATCTGATAGTATCACTTTGTTGCTTTAAAATCTTCCAGTGGCTTCTTGTCCTCTATGATTTGAAATTCATCTTCTGTAGAGTGGCTTATAAAACATGTAGGCTTGCTGACCCTTCTAGCTTCTTCTATGACATAAAAGTACTTGTGGTTCCCAGCACACCAGACTTCTGTCTATATTGACAATCTTCCCTCAGCCTAGCCTATCTGCTGGCTAATGTCTCATCAAATGCTACATATATTGCATTTGTTTTCAGTGCCCTTGCATTTTTTACAAAGTATCAATAACCTGTTTATGTATATGTATCCTCCTTTAGGTTATTAGCTCTTAAAGATAAGGACTTTATGTTTTCTAGAATTTGCAACACTTCCTGTAGTTCCTGATACAAAATAGATACTTAAGGTGTTTTAGTTAATACATTGGTAAACAAGTAAATGAATGACTAAATATAAATTAGTCATTTATATGCTTCTTTTACTGTGAGTTATTTTTCAATAGAGCCCATACACACACAAAAATATAAAACCTTAAATTAAAAAATGTTCCTGTTTATACTGCTGGACTTTTTCCAGTAATATATTTTAATTACAACATGTTTATTTTTCTTAAAGTAATACAAACCTTATAGAAAAACAGGACTAAATTCCATAGCACTGACCCCTACTTGTTTTTCAATCATCTCTTACCAAAATTTCCATCATATTGTCCTAATGAAAAATGTAAAATATCTATTCATTCATTGCATATGCTCACTCACAATTGTATAATTTATGTTAGGATTGGCTGCATATCACTAGAAAAATACAAGATAATAGTGACTTAGGAACAATAGAATTGAAGAGCTCCAAAGGAGTTGACCTAACACTGTTATGACACTTCCAAGGTCATAAGAAATTCAGGTCCCTCCTGTTTTGCTGCTTCTGACCACATTGCCTCGTGGTCCAAAATGGATGCTGAAAACTTATCATATATCTGCATTCCAGATGGCAGGAAGAAGGAAGAAGAGAAGAAGGGTGTGCCCCTTACTTTTAAGAATGTTTCCTGGAAATCCCACACAACACTTCCACTTACACCTACACTAACAGCCAGGATGATTGCAAAACATACTTTGTAGTGTATCGAGCTGGAGATAATGTCAGCAAAAGAAAATTTGAAATTTACTCCTAATAAAAAGGAGGCTGGATATTGATGTAGGCAATCAGCAATCCCTACAATAGTCTAGTCTGAATACACAGAAAACACAAAAATCTTAAAAGTATTAATTATTCCTGTGGTTAACTCAGAGATGAGCTGGAAGTGATTCTAATCTAACTAGTGAATACAAAAATAAAGTCAGGAATAAATAATCACAAATGGCACAATAGAAATAAATACGCACAAATGGCCCCATAGAACTAAAGATTGGGAGTAGTAGATTCAGTTCACTGAACCAAGAAAATGTATCATGGTCCTTCAGTCATTACCTAAATGCACTATAACAAAACATCAATCAAGCATATTATATAGATGTTCTGGTGATATATCCCTAGGAAGACTTGGGGCCATAAACACATGGGATTTATTACCTTGTTAACTTAGTTGGATCACCTATTATTTTAGAGTAATGCTTTTCAAACTTGCTGAGTACTGGGATTACCTAATACTTTGATAAAATGCAGATTTTAATTCCAGAGGTCTCAGGTGAAATCCAAGTTCAGGGGCACTTCAAGAAGCCAGGCTTTGAGAGGTTCCATATCTGCTGATCCATGTATTAGTTCAGGTCTCTGGTGAAGTGAATTCCAAGATGACAAAGATGCTCAAGAGAATTCTGAAAGTCTTTGAGGACAGAAGGGAGGGAACCAGAATATAGATTAGTTATTGGACTCCAGTGAACGTTTGACCTGGGAAGATGGGAAGGAGAGATGGAGTAAGGTCCGAAGAGTCTCTAGCAGCTCAGGAGGCTGAGGCAGGAGGATCACATGTTCAATGTCAGCCTCAGAAACTTAGCAAGATCCTGTCTCCAAATTTAAAAAGTAAAATAAAAAAGGACTGGGGCTAAACCCCCTTGGATTAAATTCCCAGTACCTCTCACCCCTCCCCTGAAAAGATAAGTCTGACACTATAGAGAGGCTTGTGGGGAGGCCTGAGCCAAGATGTCCATCAGAATAGTGTTACATCTCACAGGAAAGGGTCCATACCAGCATCCCAGGCATGCTCAGCCACCAGCTGGAAACAGCTTGCAGGTAGCAAAGTCTTGGCACCAAGATGATGTGGATCCTGAAGGAGCGCAGCTGGTGCCACCAGCCAACCACCCTCCCTGAAGCAGGTTGTCATGATCTATATTACTACCTCCCTAAGTACAGTACACTAAATATGATTTAATGTTCATTTGAGATCGCTGCCATTTCTGAGAATTTGTATTACAAATATTAATTTTTTAACATGGATTTATAGTGCATGACCTAAAGGGCTTTCCGAAATTTTTTTTATTTAATAAAAAAATTTTATTGAAGGGATTAGAGCCATAAAGAATGAATTGATGCCTGACCCAAGAGACATACCATGGAAGTTACGTGAGCAGGAAGGATAAATTATTTTTGACTTATAGTTTTGGTGTTTGCCTCTTTCTCATAAAAGCTTATTGCAGCAAGTATTACTCAATTTTGGGTTCCAGTTAGTTATATTTGATTGTAATTAGTTTAGTAATTTAGATTCATTTCCTCTAAAGAGACCATAGAAAAAGAAATAATTTGCTGGCAAGAAATTAACCTTCATGAAATTTATATAGCTAACCCATAAACACTTTGAACACCAAATACAATTACATATTAATTATGATTCAAAATTAAATCATTTGGCACACTTTTCTGGGTTAAATTTAGCAAAGTCCAATTTAATTTGTGTAAAGAACCAGTATTTTCCACTTTTGGAAATGAAGGCTTTGAGATAAAAACTCAGTTGGAACTATAATATTTTCATTCAAATTCACTTGTAATTTGTTACAGTTCATAAAATTGCAAGTCAAAAAAATGACTCTTTATGATTGCATAAAATGTATAAACCTTGACCGAAAAGGACATTCTATACTTTTATTATCCCAACTGTTTTGAAAGGGTCATTTTTTCTCTTTATTATAATATTTTTGTTCCATTCACCCAAATTTTCTAATGCCTTATATCTTTATGCTACAATACTTGGCAGTACAGCATGGTACCCTTTGTCTACAAGCAATTGACAACTTCATAGGAACTCCTGGCTCCCATAGGAAGCCTTTCTGTGCAGAAACTGATATACTGATATACTGATAAAATTGGTTTGGATGTTTTATTTGCACATCAAAATAAGATCAACAATATAATGCTCTAGCTCATAATTCTATGTTTAAAAACAATTTATTATCTGAAAGATATTTACATGTAAAAGCATAATTTATTCACTCAATAAATCATTATTGAGTCTGATAAAGACAAGTAAGTCACTGTGCTAAATTCCATAGGAAATTCAAGAACAAATTGGGTAACAGCAATTCAATTTGGAGTCAATGTTACTGAGAATTAAGCCACAGGTCTGTCAATTACCCATTAGTTCTATTATCTTTACCTCTCTGATTCTCAGTTGAGAAATTGGTCATATGGAGGTAACGAAAATAATGCACATCATGGAATTATGAGCTTTTATTGAGTAAATGCATATAACACACTTCTGAGAACATCTTCATGTTCCAATGTCCTGTTGTTTATGTTTACTACTAATATTCTTTAAAAAAACTATTTTTTTTAACCTGCTCATTCCTTATCAAAACCTTGAGAGTAGCCTTATTTTGGTCCTCCAAGTATTAGTAATTAGACTTTGTTCACAACTCTGCTCTTTCTCTAAACTTTTGGAGGTAAGCAGGGAGAAGAGAGTAACTGATGCCTGACCTATACTCTGTCCTCAACCTGTCTGCTCTCCATCTCTCTCCCTTGATCACCCCCAGATCCAAAAGCCTCTCTGTGACAAACTCCCTAGATTCCACTCTATTCCCATAGGTGTCTTGTACTGATATTTCTGGTTTCTTTTCCAATAATTGCAGATATTTTCCAATATCTGCACTATTTTTCTTCCAGGATTATGTCTTTTCCAAAATCTTGAACATTGTTTTTTTAAAGCTCTTTCAAAATCTGCATCTTTAGTCTTTATTCAACTCCAAAAATTTCAGTACTACATTTCAACATTCATAGCCCAATACAGTATCACTATAAACTCAACAAGTTCAATCCAAATCCAGTTTACAATCAATGCAAGCCTTCAGCCTTCTCATTTTCATTAACACTACTCCTTAGAAGGCCACCACAGAAAAAAAAAAAAAACTCTTTATAATCTCATGAACTCCATCAGAACATGCCCCACACACATACACACACATACTCCAGTTCAAATAGTTCCCAATCATGTGAATTATACCACTTCAACATATCTCACAGCTTTCCCAGAAGCTACCCACGCAGCTCAGGTCTTGATCATTCCTCACCTAGATTACTACTGTGTAAAACCAGAGTTATCACTCTGTCTCTATTCTCTGACCTTTACAAGCCTTCCTAATCACTTCTGTTTCATTACTGTCCCACATGCAGTTCTGGAAAGAAGGTCTTGCTTCTTCAGAATTCCTCACTTCCTTGGGCTTAAACTAGATTTCATTAATAGCTTTATTGTTAATAGTATACTCAGACATATTGGCTGTATATATGCTTCTCCTAACTCCTCCACAAAAACTGTGCTCACGAAAATCAGATGTCATATCATAGAACTGTATCCACTCACATTAGGGCTAGTGGCCAAACAGAGCACGTACATACTGAGTACTTCCTGAAGTGACGTTCTGTTGAATAGTAGCATTCCCCTGCTCAAAAATTATCAATGATTCTTCATGTGTTAATAAGTAAGATAAAAATTCTTCAGCCGTAATTTTAATGCTTTTTAAACTTAACCCTGATCTACCCTCCTACCTCTTCATTGGTTTCCTCTTTTGTACCACAGGGTTCAGTGCAAATGAAACACTTGTGTCCTACATATTCCTTGCCTTTGTAGCTTTCTCCATGATATTCCTCAGTATGGAACATCCTTGCCCACTCTCTCCCTAATTAACTCTTATATAACTACAAGTCACCCTGTCATGGAAGTTTTTAGTGATCTTTTCTTCTTCAAAGTAATGCATTTATTCTCTAAATGTTGTTACAATTTATCCCTCCGTTCTGGAAGTAAACAGAATCCTGTACAAAGTGGATACTTGAATACTTATCCAGGTGACTGTGCAATTATTTCATGATGAATTGTCTGATTCATCATGTACTTCTATTGTGCCACATACAAGATCCTGGGCTATTGGATGCACTTAATTCTTACCATGAAGTTCTGGCTTTGTAGAGATCCAAGCATATTTAGAGGGTTTTATTGGAGAGACAAGCACTTGAAAGACTAAAATCCACAGTAGGATGATTGTTGAGTGGAGGTAAAATGGATGGAAAACAGTTTAAAAGGAGATGATGAGGAAGAGCAGTGAAGTTGAAAAGGTATCTTCAAAGGAACTATAAGCTGCTGAGATCAGTGAGCACAATATCAAGATAAGGGATGGAATGGACAAATGACATTTCTCTCCTAAAGTTCTGGAAGAGATGAAGGCAGAGCTTTACAGACATGTACAACAAAGTGGGTTTGGGAAATGAGGAGTGGTAAGGCTACAATTAAGGTTGGTGTACCTCAAATGAAGAGCATCCATTTAGCAGCCCAATTTAAATGGTTTGAAAGAACCATGAAGAGTGAGAAGCAGATGACTCCTGATCTACCTTCATTTTACTGATCTTCTTTCTGGCCTCTTCCAGATTAATAATTGTAGACATTTTCCAAGATCAGACTTTGGCTTTCATTTTGATTTTAATCAGGGGATAGGAGAATAAAAACTTTATGGCATAAATGATTAGACAATTTTTCCCTACTTTGAAAAATTATGGCACAAATTAAGCAGGCTTTACACAGAGCAGAATAGGAAACACAGGCATAGGGTTGCATCTGACAGAGGTGGGTGTATGATACATGGGGTAAGGGAGAAGCTGAATTAGATGGTGTCTAAAAGACAGAGGAACCAAGAGGTAGACTTGGGAACAGCAAAAGCTGAAAATAAAAATGAAATAAGCAAGAGGTTTGCAGGAATTGTACAGTGCAGCCCTGGGTAGATATTATATTCCCCTGCGTGAAAGGGAATGCAAATAGGCAGGACATACAACACCACAAGAGAGGTAAGACCCTGTCCTGGATTCCAATCAGTGTCTGGTGATGATGCCTCTGCATCACAATCCCTTCCCACTCACAAGCCAAATACTTTAAATTGCCTTAAACATCTCTCCACTTAAGTACTCTGTCAGCACTTCAGTCTGTGCATGCACAGTGGTATCTCCATTTCTGCCTCTAATCCAATCCCTTGCCTACCCCCACTGCTTTCATGAGTACCACTCTTCTTTAGGTCACAGCCCCAAAGACCTTGGGCTTTCACTGTGGTAGGCTGAAAAATACTTCCCCCTCTGAAAAAAAAGTGTCTTTGAAGATGCAATGAAGGAAATTGAGATGAGGGGATTATTTACCCTGATTATTCAGATAGGGTGTGAAATGCAATCACAGGTATACATCCTTTACGCAAGGGTGGCAGAGGGAAATCTTATACACACTAGAAAGGAGAAGATGATGTGAAGATAGACAGATAGTCAAAGATGCTAGACTTGAAGTCTGTAAAGATGTGGCCATAGCTGAAGAATCCCACCTGCAGCTGAACAAGATGAGGAACAGACTCTCCCTTAAAGATTCCAGTGGAGGGTGGTTTTGCTGACCCTGTGGTTTCCCCCCGCAGTCATACAGATTTTGGACTCATAATAATAGAACTGGGAGAGAATACATTTCTACCATTTTAAGACAGCAAGTTTGAGGTAACTTCCTTTAGTGGCCATTGGAGACTAACACACAGGGCCTCAATCCACACATATGGTTACCTGAATCTGTCTTCTAAGAAGTCAGGAAAAACAGTGGAGACTGCCTTCACCACCCATAAGCCATGGAACTTAAGCAAGTTACTTAATTTATCAGAATCTAATTTTTCCCATTAGTAAAGAAGATAAGATTTTGGAGAATATTTTGGGAACTAAGAGAATCCACATAAAACATATATTGCATTGTTCACTTGCACTAAACTGATTAGTCAATATCAGATATAGTTATGAGTATAGTCTACAAAGGGGTGTTTGTCTTTTAGTCACTCACTTTTCTAATCTATTCTTCCTAACATCCCCAGATTATTTGTTAAAGAACAGTATGTCACCTGTTAAATCCCCTCTCCCATCTTCTTTAACAGTCCTTTAACTGCTCAACAAAGAAAGCCACAGACTCCTCAGCATGGTGGTTGAACCTCCACTGTGGACTCCTCCGTTTGAGTCCTGCTGGCTTGAATCTGTGTGCTGAGAGGGTACTTGTCCCCTTCTCTGCAGAGTTGCTCTCAGGTGAATGTGAGCCCTATAAATTACCTCCACACTCCTCAGGGAAGCTCACAACTAGTGGGGACAAGATGCCAAGTCTGCTGCTGTTTGCTTCTGGCATTATTCATACTTCAGAGCTTCCTTGGCAACAGGCTATAGCCAGAATCCAGTTGGAAACCACATCCACGTTGTGCTCCTTCTCTTGCAGAATCCTACTGCCCTTGCTCTCTCTCCCAATAACACACCTGCCATAAGTCACACCTTTGTATCCCTGCTTCAGGCTTTGCTTCTAGAAACCCCACCTTGTTCATTCTCTTGACATGGCCCCAAACTGCCTTACCAGCTTTATTTTTCATTTTTCCCCTACATAACCCCAAACCCCTGGTCACTGTAGCCTGAATGTTTCAATCTCTTTAATTAATTTTTTATGAAAGACCCATTCCTTGCCCTCTGCTAGTCCAAAGGATATGCATAATCCAAGTCCTACCAGGAGACTATCCTGGGCAGCCCTATTCCAGTGACTGTTCCTTGAACTTCAGTGGTGTGCATCCTCTGTACCATTTACTTAGCAACAATTCTAATCCTTTCATTCTTCCACCAAAACAGGAGATGCAGTGTCTATGCTGCAGTTCTCTTGTGGGGATTTAAGTGAGATCTGGGTAAAAATGATAGCACAGGGCCTGGCTCACGGAAAGATCATGATAAGCTATTGTTAAGATACTTGGCCTCTAGCAGACATCTCTGTTCCTTGCTCTTCTGACTCCTTGCTCTTCCCCAAGGACAGAAACTGAAACGTGGATTGGATCTACTTGCCTAGGAGAGGCATTGCCACTGTGGGTTATTGTCCTTCACTGCTCTCATGACTTATGGCAGTGTACCCTCCATATAGATGTCTGGATGACTATAGGACTTAAGGCATGGGGAGTGGGCAAAATCTCTCAAAGTCCAGCTTACTGAAGACTTCTCTGCTGAGGCAAAGAGCTATCTGAGCTAGGGACCAGGGGAGGGGAGTAGTATTTTCTTTCTCATTTGCCAAGGTTACTCAATATCCAATATGAATGATAAATATGGCAGGAAAAAATACAGATGTGCCTAAAACATCCACAATAAATTCTCATTGAGATGACCCTTATTCAAAAGACAAAGGGAGATATATTTTTAGTGCTCAGTGTAAGATTTTTGTAAAATAGAATTAAGTGTTTAAACAAGCTTTGACAGAATCATCAACACCTATCTCATTTAAAGTGGAAAATCCCATAATTGTTTTCTTGCCAATCATCTCTTAAAAAATCACCTGTAAGTTGTGAGTTTCACTTTCACTTAAAGAAAAAAAAAAATGATGGTCATATCAGCAAGCTGATTCCCGTGAAAATCAGGTAAAAGTACAGGAGTAGACAAAACATGAAGGTACAATCTTTTTCATAATCATAGTGACTTATTTTGTTTTGTATTTGTAGTTAGTCACTTCAAAGGAGGTCCTTGTTTAATATGTTTGAGATTTTTTTCAAAGTCTGTGAGCTATTGACTTTTTGTTGAGGTTAGAAAGATATTGTGAACAGAATTAAGAAAAATATTTTAAAAATTCAGACATTATCATAAGCAAACCTAAACCAACACATGCATGCACACACATTCTCTCTCTCTTTCTCTCTCTCTCTCTCTCTCTCTCTCTCTCACACACACACACACACACACACACACACTGATTTATAATGTTCTTTTGTTTCTACTCAAACTAAATGAAGAGATATATACACCTTATTTTCTAAGCACCTATTAGTCTATGATATGCTTCAAAGCATGTTTTAAGGTTTCTTTTACCAAGAGTATTTTTGTCCCAATATCCCAAGGAGTCTACCTGTCCTTCACAGTCAGCTTCAGATGTCACCTGCTTTCTTGAGCCTTTTGTGATTCTCCTCAGTCATCAACTCTCTCCTTTCCCTGAGCCCCACAGGATTTGACAAATTTCTAATCCAAGGTGCTCTCCCTGCTCTGCTTAATGACTTTCCTTAGATAATTTCTCCATTGTGAAACTCTTCCATAATAAAATATTAAAACAAATATTTATTGGTATAAACACAAATGTAATAAAGGTTGGATTCATTATTATATATCTATTATTATTATGTTACTCAGTTTTTATTCTAACTTAAAAAAAGTGAAAATGAAACATTTTCACAGCCTTCTAAAAGGATCATGGTACCATGTCTCCCCTGTCTGCCTAATGGGTACCTTGTCCTGCACCCACCTCTGTGAACTTGTGTTCTAATTACTTATTTATATGCTATCTTCCCTTCCAGGAAAAGAATTTCACACCAGAAAACTGAAAACCCCCTTATATCAGCTATCTAGAAGAGTTTGTTGAATAACATACACTCTTCTAAGGTCTGCTGAGAAAGAACACTCAAGGATCTATTTTAGTCCCTTGTTTACTGCAGCAGGTTGGGGACTACTCTTTGGCCTGACAATTGAAGATTCCTCCCTTTTTTCCAGTGATAAAGCCACATTATTATTGTTAGACCTAAATGTTCCTATTTCTAATGAAGTATTAAGAGAAAAAAAGTTATAACAAACTAGTAATCTAGAACTCTGGAGATTTATTTTCATTTTCAAATTTTCCTTTGTTGATTAGAGCTTTGTTTTTAGAAGAGGGTGTGTGTCTGTGTGTACATGTAGGTAGATGCATCTACACATGTACAAAAGTGATCTGAAAGGAATCTGAAAAAATGAGGTTTAACTTTGTCAGATTTACTTAAATTTGATAATTAGATTAACCAGTCTAAAATGAGTAAAGTCCCTGGACACCACATGAAAAACAGAAATTTATATCCATTACTGGCTGTAAGCCAAAAGTATTATAAATATGCATGAGATGTAGAATAGGAAAGAGTTTTCTAGTATTCAAAATACTACCTTGCTCTGCCCCTAAGTGACTTCAAAATGAAAATTACAGAAGCTTGTGCCATTAATATTCTTGACCAACCTAGGTTCTGCTGTGAGTCATTTTACAGACTGTCTCTTCAAAACTTGCCTCACAGTTCAAGTTTCCAACCAACATAAATCAACTTTTAAAAAATAGGTACACATTCTGCTCACTTCTAAGATACAATTCTCTTTCCAGGACAGGTATCTGGCAGAAAGCACTTAATTTTGAATGCATTTTTACTGAGCTCAACAAATATAATTCCTTCAGCACAGAGTATCTCCAGAAATTTCCCAGAGTTCTGAAATAAATGATCTTTGTGGTAGTCTTGATAACATTTCTTTGAGGTCAGATCCCCTATTTTGAACTTCCCTAAGGGTATTTTCAGCAAATATTTGAAGAAATGGCACTATGGGGAATAGGTAATTGAGAATGCCTTTTATATAGTGTAGTTACTTTCTATCTCTTTCCTGGGACCACCAAGGGCTGACTTTGTACAAGAGCAGAGGTCTTTCATCATTAGGATCCAATATGATCTCACTCAATGCTGCCTTGCTTTTAAAAATAATTTTTAAACATTCATGGAAATTATTATCATGTTCTCACACTTACATGTACATTATGCATAAAAGTGTTTTTAGAAACTTTGTTATTTTTATTGTTCTGTAACATCTGAGCTAAAAATAAAATAAAATGAAATTAAAATTAAAAAAAAAAAAGCAGCATGCTCCTGTCTTACATAAGCAGCTACAAGCCAGCCAGCACTCCAGCAGATGGTTACTGGGACCCTAAGCCCCTCCACAGTCTGGAGTTTACTGCTTCTTCTTGTTTTTCCCCAAAGCAAGGGTTACTAGCATAGTACTTTCATTTGAGAATAAAAACAAACAAAACTGAAACAAAGCCCACGTACGGGGAAAACACTAACTTCCTGATGTGGTATAACTTCATCGGGGAGAGAAACAAATATAAAATATCACTAGTTTCATGGTATAGTAAAAGCTGCTTGTAAATAATCTAGGTAAAGTAACAGCTAGTTTACTCAGAGGTTAGATTAAAAGTGTTAGATTCCTCCAGTGGGGTTTTCCCAAATGCACGCGTTAATCACATCGCTCTGGGCTGCAGTCATGCCTTTGGAATGTGGTACATTTGGGTGCCCCACATGACTATGGAGGCTGCTTTCCAAGGGCATTTCCAGTTCTCCTTCCTTCTCTAAGAGCAAGAGTGATGGAGTGCATTCTTGCCTGCTCATCTGCTCTGTGATCTATGGAGCCATACTGAGGAGCAAGCCAAGCATGAATCAGCAGTTTTGGGCTGCTGAAAAAAAAAACTGACCTGATGATGTTGGAGTATGAAATATGAAGAAGTAGGAAGATTAGAACAACAAGAAAATCCCCAGGGCTCCCAGCCTGGCTCGAACTCTTGCTAGGAGACTTGCCCAATGTTGGATTCCAAGTAGGTTCTCAGTAGGATTGCCAGATAAAGCACAGAATGCCTAGTTACATTTGAATTTCAGGAAACAACAAATAATAATCAGTGGGATTTTAATACATCTGCCTTTCTTATACCCTCTCCTCCCCAAAGCCTCCCTCTATCCCTCCTCTTTAGATCCCAAGGGCATCACTAAAAACAGCAACCATATTCATAAAGAATTTTCTACTTTTGAGAGTGCAGTTCACAATGTTTAGCTTGGTCCCAGTTTATTTTTATTACATTCCTGAATGTTGATATTACTGTGGCCATTTGATTGATAAAAATTGAGGCTCACCTGAGATTAAAGTATTTACTTACTTAAGCAAATGTTGACATTAGATTTAAAACTCTGACATCTCTATTACCATCTGAGGCCCATTATACTTGTTAAAACCTAGTTTATAAAATTCTCACAGACACTACACTTCTTTCTTTTTTTTTACCTTTATTTTGTTTATTTTTATGTGGTGCTGAGATTCAAACCCAAGGCCTCACACGTGCTAGGCGAGTGCTCTACCACTGAGCCACAAACCCATCCCCACACTTATTTCTTTTGCCTTCACCTAAAGTTTGACCTATGTGAGAACGAAGATGAGTTGTTCATTTTTACTAACCTCATTGTGTCCTGATGGCCAATAGAATGTCTATTGATTTGAATTGGATAGAGAAAAATCTACTTTCTTCAAGTTAACCAAAGTGACTTCCAGTCGGTCTTGCTTGTCATTGTTCACCACTTCTACAAGGTAAAAGGCAATGGTAATTATATTCTATTTATGTGCTAAAGGGAAAAAAGTGAATTGCTGCAAATAATGAGAAAGGGATCCAGGCTTCCTTTTCTTTCTTCCTTCCTCTCTCTTTTGTTTCTTGGTGCTAGGGATAGAACTCAGGGTCGCACACATGAAAGGCAATAACTCTACAACTGAGTTACAACACCAACCTGAGGACTCCTTTTTCTTGGTCCACTCTGAAAGTCCAACATCCTCAAATGCCTTTTTTTTCTTATTGTTATCTGTTGGGAAGGCTCAGAACTCTTCATCTAGAGATGGTCTAAGTGTCGGTGAGATATGTGAACTATACTAAAGGATGCCCGGAAAAGGGTATTTTGAAAGCATATGTATCATCAGATAGCTCAGCCTTAGTGTTTGTGTGGTGACTACGTCTCTTAAAAGACATATGAAAAGTGGAATAAACATGAGTGACTTTTAGGCTATTGTATCCAGGTGCCCAATGTTTAAACCTAAGTTCCCATTAGTATGTACCATGCTGAGATCAATCAGAATGGGTAGAAATTAAAAGATGCCCCTTTCACTTATGATAAAATAGCTAGCACTCTCTGGCAGCCTTTAATGAAATTTGCCTAGAAAATATTCGCATACCCAACATGGTATTAAGAGAAAGCATCTTTTGACCAGTTGGAAATGTCTACAGGGCAGGTTCAGTTCCTGACCTGTTTTCTGTACCTTCTCTTTATCCCAAGTTAGCTCCATGCTCTCAATTCAGCAAGATCTGGATTTCCTGCTTCAATGAGTGACAATGCCAAAATTCTGGCAAGGTGCTTTTATTTCTGTGTCAACACGTAACTACAGGCCCAGTAAGAGATGAGCACATTTACAGTGGTTGAAAATTTGATGTTATGGTCTTTTGATAAAAGTTCAAGTTACTAACCCATGAAGCAGAATGATTAAATAAATACGCAGGGTTTGGAGATAGGCCAAAGAAGTTTCCCATTCTGTCTCTACTCTGAGACCTCGATCACATGACTTCACTCTTGGAATTTTCAATTTTATCTTCTGGAAAATAGATCTAATAATCTTGACCTCATAGATTCCTGGTGAAGATTAAATAAAATTCTATTTCACATTATACCAAACAGACAGAATACCCCTACAAGTGCCCATATGGCTATTTTTTTCCTAAATACACGAAACACTAAAACATATTTCTAGAAGTATCTACCTTGGTTTCTGCATCTAAGAGAGAGCTACATTCCTATATCTAGAGTTGGGACCCACTGACCAAACATTAGTCATCTTAAAAAGTTTTCTCAGGGGATTCTAATACAAAGCCAGAGTTGAGAACTACAGTTCCAGAATAGAAATAATATGAAAAATATTTAGATGCCTCATAGGCACCTACCAATCAGGAAAAATGCTTGATCTATTAGGAAGAATCCTGGAAGCAAATAATTAGCATAATGATGTAGTGACAGCTAACTGATTGTCAGTCTAGTACTCAGGCACGAAAATAAGTTTCTTGGTCAAATACATTTCGGTTATGGTTCTTACTCAGGATTCACAGATTATTAGGCCCAGAAAGGTCATGTAATTAAAAACAAATAAATAAACATCAATTTATAAATTTTCCAAACTAATCAGTATGTGGAAAATTTTTGTGAATCCCAAATAGCATCCCAATGTACACACTAAATAGATATCTTGAATGGAAAACATTTCCGTGTGAAAAGATTTTTAACATAACCAGCATCTGTATTTTGATTCTCTCTGCCAATTTGTCCTTTCTTCAAATACCCTCAGTAAGTCTGTTATGAGAAATTATAAATTCTTATGTAAAATTTAAAGGTGGTCTCCAAGAGTCCCATTCTTTTCCATCCATGTCCTTTTGATGGTCCTCTTGGTTGTGGTAGGACCTTAAGACTATGAGATTTTACTCCCATGATTGATAGGTTACATGGCCAAAGAGCCTGACCTTAGCAGCTGAATTCCTCAGTGAGTTTTCTTAGGCTGGTTGTGAAGAAGTCAAAGGGATGTGCTCCTGGTGCCTTGGAATTCTGCAACAGCTACCCTTTGGACTGCCTATAAAGAGAAGTGGCCTCTGGGAGCTGAAGGCAGTCCCTAGCCAGCAGCTGGAAAGAAAATAGGAATCTTGATACGTAAGGGGCTTGAAAGAACTTGGAAGGGGATTTGATATGTCAGTTAAAAGCTCCAGTTTGTGGTATTTTTTTTCTTTTTCTTTTTCTTTTTTTTTTTTTTAATTTCTTTCCTCCCTCCCTGCTCCTCCAATTTGTAATACTACAACAGTTCCATTCAAAGATCTGTCGGTAAACTGGATACATGTTGTAGGACAAGTGAGCTGCAGTTCTCAGCTCTGGCTTCATATTACAATTCCCTGAGATTACTTATAAAAATCACTAATACCTGGTCATTGGGTCCTGACTCCAGAGACAAGTATGTAGCTCAACTTAAATACATAAACCAAGGTCAATGCTTCTAGGAATATGTTTTAGTGTTTCATGTATTTAGGAAAAATAGCCATACCTGCACCGTAGGGTATTCTGTCTTCAGGCATAATGTGAAAAATAACATTTTATTTACTCGTCACCAGGATTCTATAAAGTCAAAATTATTAGATCTATTCTCCAGAAGATAGAATTGAAGATACAAAGAGTGAAGTGACATGTCCAAGGTCTCAGAGTAGAGACATAATGTGAAACTAGTTTGGCCTGTCTCCAAACCTGGTGCATTTATTTAATCATTCTGCTATGTTGCAAGTAACTTTAGCTTCTATCAAAAGAAAGTAATGTAAATATGGTATCTTATGTTTTATTGCAATATAAGAACAAGTTGTTCCATAAAATCTCTAAGATTTTAATAAAGGGGAGGGATATCAACTAGCTTTAGCATGAATAGGAAAATATGAATATATCTTGGGTAGCAATCAGAAAAAAAATTGACCACTTGTGAAATTGACCACTACGTAAATACATGATTGGTGTTTGTATTTGAAAGTAAAATCTTATATTGTAAACAAAATGTTGAAGGGGTGAGAGCAAAATAAGAGAACAATAAGAGCTTATTATAGTGAGGAAAGCACTAGAAGGGAAAGAATTTTCAGATTTTCTGGTGAGCTTTGTTGCCAAATAGTTCTAAACACAACTGCTTCATGACTTTGCTAATATAGTTATTCAATCTTTATATAATAATTTATTGAATATATTCTGTGCATCAGCACTACTGTGGAGCTAGGGAGACAGTGGTGAACCGGTATGCAAAGTCACTGCCCTCAAGGAGTGTGCATTGCAATGTGGTGACAATGATTCGGCCAATCAGGGTACCCTGTGAGAGCTCCACTGGGACAAATATGTCATGGTGAAAACATGGAGTGGGTTGTGGAGTAGGAGTCAGGGATAGTATCTTTGTAAAGATGGCATTCTTGTTTTGAGCCAAGACATGAATTGAAACTGACTGATGGATTGGATGCCAGGCTAAGAGGGACAAACAGATAGATAGATGGCCTCAGGATTTTTGGCCTGAGCATTCGAGTGCAGGATTGTGACATTTATTTTATTGGAAGCACAGTGGGAGGAGTGGTTTGGGGAAAATGTAAGAGTTCATTCTGGGACATGTTATACTTAGCTTGCCTCCCATCAAAGGGGAGATGGTGAGAAGGCTGTTCAACTTGAGGCTGGGGCTCTTTGTATCTGCTCTAAAGCCTATGTACTGAATTAGATTACTTGAGACTCTTCCAATTCTAATAGTCTGTTGTTCTATGAATCAGAAATCAAAGCAAATGAAAGGAGTCATAGATTAAAGAGGAAAAGACTATGAAAAACAACCAAATACTTAATCAACGGTGAGGAGAAAAGACCATTCATTTAGAAAAGACACAAAAGAAATTGGACAATAAAGGAGAAGACATAATTACAATGGAATAAGAACAAAATAGCTGCTGAGATGTACATCTTTTATTTTCATGAAAGATAAAATTTATCAAAGTAATTGATTGGTAGCAAACTTCTTGTTGTTAAGTGGCATTAAGATAATAATCTACACATGATGGTCTCTCAAAGTGAGAGACAGTTTGTATCAAATGAGATATTCCCAAGAATGAGTGGATCAACAAACACACACCTGTTACACATGTTTTGTGTGGTTTTTCAACATTTTCACTGAAACCATACACCTGACTTTATATCTGAAAATGATATCTTCCCATTCATAAGCTCAGGGCAGTATGGGGTATTAATAATTCATAAAAAGCGCTGTGTATCATTTTTAAAAAGAAGTAGAAATATGATTAAAAAATAAAAGAAATTATGACTATTCTCATTTCATAATTCTAAAAAGCATATTTCAGTGACCAAGAAACTGAAGGTATGGGAAATGAGATAGATGCCTGCGAATGAACTAACTAATATTTTTGCCTTCGTATAGTTCCCATGGCTACAGGCCCATTGGAATTGCATTAGTCACACACAGCACCAAGAAAGAACAAGGGAATTGGAAGAATAAATGACATCAGAATGTCACAGAAAGGTAAAAGCAATCACAGATTCTTGTGTTTTTGTTAAGGAACATAATTCCCAATGTCAAGACCCCTTTGCTTGAGATCCCACCTCTTAAGTAGGAAGTGCTTCTAGTTGTACTTGGAAATGCTCATAAGGAGCCCAAAATGTTAAAACTAACATCAGGGGGAATTATCCAGTGTTTCAAACAAATTAACTTATTGGAAGCTATGTGTCAATTAGAACATTCAGAAAATTCTAATGTATTCACAGAGGTATAAATTTAGACTGTCCAAAGGAGAAAATAAATCATGCCCCCAAAGAACTGATTTTGTTGACTTTATTCATTGCCTTATTTCATCAGGGTTATTAATATAGGTGAGATACTGGCTTTTATTAAAATATCTGTCATGTATATCTAAAAAGAACAAATAAAAAATAGGATCCTAAAAAATTAAATGTACACGTACACACACACACACACACACATCAATATATCAGTGGAACTATTTGAAATAACAATACAGATTTTCTGCTTATTTATCTATAAGTATTTTTCTCAAAAACAAAATAAAAATATAAAGGAAAATTAACCATGGGTCCTAAATGAGTCTCTCCATCTTCCAACATATTAGACACAGAATTATAAGAGTCAATCTGATCCCTCAAATGAGGTCAACATTACCTGTATAAGAACTCTCCATGCCTTACCTCACACATGAACTGAGTTTCACAAATCCTTGATAAAGGAACAAATGGATGAAGGTAAGTGCAAGCTTAGCAATTACTTCACTCCTCTTATTCTTAATTTTACCTGTTGAAACCACCAGAATAAAATAATAGCAATAGTAAATATATATATACCATGACTTGATATTGTTAAATGAAATAGACCCCCAATAGATACAATGTTGAATGCTTATAAAGCTGTATGTTATTTGCATTAAGTCATGCTAATCACATTGATGGTTTTATTGATGAGATTGGAGGATGGGTGCAATGACCTGGGAGGTATTTTTCCCTTAGAAGTCTCCCTGGCTTTTTGTGAGAGCTTGATTCCCACATAAATCTTTGCCATTTTGGTTAATGATATTGTCAAGATTTTTAGCTTTGAAGGAGACTTGGAATTGAAGTGTTCTCAATCACAAATGGAGCTTTTTGGCACTTTACAGATGCCCACTACTGTATCTTATAGCATTCTATTCATGATTCCGACTTTCTTAATAAATTCGGATCATCATGATTTGTCTTCATTTTTCTTTCTCCAGCTCCATTACTGTATGCACTTTTTATTGTCATACCTCTCCTCTCTCTTCCTCTTTCTTTCTTATCATTTCCTCTCTATCTTAGGTTCTTAATAGTTCCAGAGAGCAGATCTGGTAAGCCATACACACCTAAATATTTGCCTTTCAAATTCTAAGGGACGGACTTGGGAAATGCAGGCTTAAAGGGCAGCCTAATGATAAATTTCTTTATTTTCTAATTGTTGGGGAATGTCTATAGTCCTTATTTGCCTGTCTGAAGTCATTCTTCATACATGAAACCATACTAATCACTAGAATACAATGAAAAGTTTTGTTGTCTTGACTTGTTCATAATCCCTTTAATTTCTCTGGGGCCAACACTCTACTACCATTAGCTTATTAAAGTAAATGATGATTCTCTTAATTAAAGGCAGCTTTGATCTAGAGAGTAGAATACTTAGACTCTGCATGGGCCATTTGAGGTTGTTAAACTCTATCTCAATAGTATTGGGCATTGAATCTGCTCTGTGTAAAGTGAGGGAGTTTCGCAGCTCCTCCAGCTTCCTCTGCGTCACCCCTGCAACCTGTTTCCTGCTCACCTTGGCCTCTGTGGGAACCCAGTGAAGCATTTGGCAATTCTCCATCCATGTGGCTGCGGATGTTTCATAACAACTTCCACCCTCTCTTCCCCACCCACCCACACAGTAAGCAAAGTTGCAAAGATGACTTTGGATTTTTCCATAGGGACTAAGGTACATATAGGTTGCATCTGGCACAGGCTCTAATTAGTTTTCCCTGAGTACTGTAGGTCTAAAATGAGAAGAACAATTTACTGTTCTGAGCATCCTTTAATAATTACAAGCATTAGAAACAATAAATAAATGAGCTATGTCCCTTGATCTTATGCATTTCAAGTTCCTGACACTAAGAAGCCTCTTAATAAAATATCTCTTAAATGAACAAACCTCTAAAACTGGGACTATGGGATTTGCAAAGTGTGGGATGACAAGAAAGAGAAAAAGGAATTATAAAACACTGGGATGCCAAATAAAGCAAGAGGTATTTATGGGGTAAATAATATATACTTTCTGATAATGGTAAGTTTTTTTTTCTTCTAAATGCCCCCAAATATTTGAAGATTAATGTGCTACATAAAGACATTTATTAGACAAAACCCACCTTATTGAAATCCCAGCATTAGGCAATATGGAAACATAACACAGACTTTTCTTGGAAGGAATTTATAATATAGATTACAAGAGAACTTTAACCCAATAAGGTAATTATATCTAAAATCATTCCAGAATTCAAGATTCAATTAACAATCAAAGATAGGAAATACTTTTAAAAGAAAATTGAAATTGAAATTTTAAATTTTAATTTGAGAAGTCTTTTCTTCCGTGGAGGTAGTATAAAATAAATCATACTTATTTAGCTCCCAAGTTCTTAGTAATATGAGAAATTTTCTTCAAGACAGACTTTGGTAGAAATGTTGACATCCTTACTTGTGAAGAAGATAGTACATTCTGCTGGATTTATATAAGGGCTTTTTGAATATTCAGAAGCAAAATTTTCTTAAAGGCCTGTTTTTGTCTTGTTTTCTTAAAAGGGCCTGTTTGTTTTGTTTTCTTAAAAAGTAACTCTTTGTCTTATTTCTCAGCAGAAGCATTATTATTAGAATTTAGCTATACAAGAGCATCTATGTACATTAAGAGAAGTGTACTATTATGCCATTTCTCCTTCAGTTCATTCTGTGTGCCACCTTTCAGGTAAAACTCATTTTATGAAGTCTGTCTGATGGATCACTAGGTAAACCTCCTCGAATCAATTAAATGTAAATGTACACTCTATTATGTACTGTGGACTATCATAAGGAACTTTCCAGCAGCTAAGCTTTATACCAGATGTTGATTGGTTATAGGAATTTCAAAAATGACTGAGTTTGCCATAACTTTTCTTTCTGGATTAGAAACACAAAACCTTGAAATACTATTATCATTATTTTAAGATATATATCCCTATGGTTTGGAGACCAATAAAGAACATAACATGTCTGCTAGGTCTGGTTTTGAAAAACATTAAATACACTAAAGACTCTGAAGCCCTTTCAAAGCACAAGATAAACAACTGTGTCTGGATTTACTTGATATACCTAGTTCAGTAATATTTTGGTGGAAAACATGAAATAAAGTTTATAAATGTTCTTAAACATACAGTATAGGGTTTTCATAGTGTTGGTTTTTTAAAAAGCAATGGTGGTTTTCCAGTAATTTAAAAGTGATTCTCTTCTTGCAACAGTTTTCACAAATAGTATGTTTATTTGCTGTCCTTATTATATTTTCAAATAGAATCAAATGCTTGAGCACTTCCTCTTCAGAAAGTTATAAAATTAAACTTAAAATAATTTGATCACTTTAAATGCTCATGCAAATGTGTCTGTGTAGTCATTATGTCCTTTTTTCAGTGATTCAAAACTGAGACTGACTTTTCAGAAATGCTTTTAAATAGTTTTAAATCTAGAATCAAGTGAAACATACATGTTATATATACTGGATCTAGTTTTCTTCCATCTTACAGAACTTCATGGAATAAGCAACTAATCTAGTACAAATGAAGATTAAATATTTCTGGGTATTGTAGAGATAGTAAAACAGTTTAGTTTATTTATCCATACACTTCGCATAAATCCACTGGAGCAGGAGTTCTACACATTAAAATGTAATGGGATCAGCCTAACATTGTTTGAGATCAGTTTTCTTTTTGCCGTATTTTTTAGAATGGGGGTGGGGGCCTAAGTGTCCTTATGAAGCTGTGGTCCAGGACAAGAGCTTGTGGGGGGAGTATCAATGTTCCGCTGCATTCCTGCATCTGGCAACACAACAGCGATCATCCATTTATATTAGGGTAGCCCTCACAATAAATAAAGCTATGATAGAATATATTGTAATGTTATGTTGCTAATTTTACTTTGAAATATGAAATATTTTAAGCTTTTTGTCAAAAGTGGTAACATCTTAATACAAATAAAAACCTTTTTGTGGTTGTAAGATTTAGCTTAGAAATCATTCAAATTGAAGTGAAAGAATTACCAGGTCATTGTTAATGACTTAGTCTATTAAGAATATATGTATTTTTGTAAAGGAAAGCACTTGTAGATATTTAATCAGTACAAGATATATGTCTGTTTTGCAGAAGTAAAAAGCTGCTTAGAGATTCTCTTTAAATATTTTTTATTTTTGTGCTCAAATGTATTTTCTGTTGATCTATGGAATGTTCTGTACAAAGCTGTATGATTGTACTGTTGGGCTAGATACATTTTTTTTTAATCTGGACTTAGCCAAGTATGTTTGACCATGTTAAAAATCATATCTTTGTTATTAAAATTTTGATTGCAAAAACAAAACAAAAAAAAAAAAACAAAGATAGGATGATGAGAAACACATCATTAAAAAGAAAAAAAAATAGGTCAATGGACTTTCATTAAATACATAGTTGATTTACACAAACTCAATTGTACATGCTTGGGGAAAATGTTTTTTGGGGATAGAAAAATAAGTAAATAATAGGGGGTATTCTGCTATCCTACCCAGTAAATATGAGGCTGGCTTCTCCTCCTCCTCTCCTGGGCAGCCTTTGAACCCATCTTCCTTCAGTGTCATTTCAGTGCTTAGAACATTGCTATCAGTGAGACACTTTTAAGACCATGCATCTACCAGGTTCAGCTTTACTTTTCAGCCTGTTCTAATAACCAAAACTATACATTTTCTCCTTTTGTAATCAACTAACAAACAAAACAATAAAAAGGAGGTGACTGCTGTAGAAATTCATTGAGTGGTTGCTTGATTACTTCCCTCACTTGTTCACATTCCTGTAAAGATCAAACATCAAAGTTCTACTTTTACTTAATTTTTTAAATTTTAATTTGTTATATATGATAGCAGAATGCATTACAATTCATATTACACATATAGAGCACAATTTTTCATATATCTTGTTGTGTACACAGCTCATTAGTGTCTTCATACTTGTACTTAGGGTAATGATGTCCATCTCATTCTACCATCTTTTCTAACCCCATGCCCCCTCCCATCTCCTCCCACCCCTTTGCCCTATCTAGAGTTTGTCTAATCCTCCCTTGCTCCCCTCCCAACGCCATTATCAATCAGCCTCTTTATATGAGAGAAAACATTCAGCATTTGTTTTTTTGGGATTGACTACCTGCACTTACCATTATATTCTCCAACTCTATCCATTTACTTGTAAACGCCATGATTTTATTCTCTTTTATTGCTGAGTAATATTCCATTGTGTATATATATACCACATTTTCTTTATCCATTCATCTACTGAAGGGCATCTAGGTTGGTTCCACAGTTTAGCTATTGTGAATTGTGCTGCAATAAACAATAATGTGCCTGTGTCCCTATAGTATGCTGTGTTTAAGTCCTTTGGGTATAGACCAAGGAATTTCCATACTACTTTCCATATTGGTTGCACCAATTTGCAGATCCACTAGCAATGTATTAGTGTGCCTTTTCCCCCTCATACTAGCCAACACTTATTGTTGTTTGTATGCATAATAGCTGCCATTCTGACTGGAGTGAAATGTAATCTTAGAGTAGTTTTGATTTGCATTTCTCTAAATTCATCTGGAGAAATAAGAGACACAGAATAGCTAAAGCAATCCTTAGCAAGAAGAGTGAAGCAGGTGGCATCACTATGCCAGAACTTAAACTATACTACAGAGCATTAATAACAAAAATGGCATGGTATTGGCACCAAAATAGACTGGTAGACCAATGGTACAGACTAGAGGACACAGAGACTAACCCACATAATTACAGTTATCTTATGTTTGACAAAGGCATCAAAAATGTACATTGGAGAAAAGATAGCCTTTTATTCAGCAAATGGTTGCTTGGAAAATTGGAAATCCATATGCAACAAAAAATTAAACCCCTATCTCTCACCATGCACAAAACTCAACTCAAAGAATATCAAAGAACATAGGAATTAAACCAGAGACCCTGTGCCTACAAGAAGAAAAAAAAGGAGGCCCACATCTCCATCATATAGAATTAGGTCACTACTTCCTTAATAAGACTCCTATAGCTCAAGAATTAAAATCAAGAATTAATAAATTGAATGGAGTCAAATTAAAAAGCTTTTTCTCAGCAAAAGAAACATTCAGTGAGGTGAATAGAGATCCTACAGCTTGGGAGCAAATTTTTACCACTTGCACATCAGGTAGAGCACTGATCTCTAGGGTATATAAAGAACTCAAAAAGCTAAACACCAAAAAAACAAATAACCCAATCAATAAATAGAACTAAACAGATACTTCTCAGAAGGTGATATCAATCAATCAACAAATATACGAAAAATGTTCAACTCTCAAAATTCTACTTTTGCATGACACACTAGGCTTTGGATATGCATTTGGATTTTTTTTTTTTGTGTGTGTGTGTAGATAAATAAAATGAGGTGTTTTTTTTCTTTTTGGTGGGCATTGTTATAAAAGCATACTTTAGTATATTTTTATATATGTTAACATAATAATTTTTTTTACTTAACATTTTTAACATTTGCAAAAAGTGGTGACCTAAGGTTCAGAAAACTTAATGGACAGAACTTTTTACATGAGTGGAGTCAAGACCTGAGATACTAATGAAGATAATTTTCATTATTTCCTTGCTGAGAGCATGACTTTATATTTATCTAAGATAGGAAGATCTTTTGTCGATATTCACAAAGATACAGAATAATCTAAATGCACAGAAAGGAATTTTTTCTTTGCTTTGGAGCATGGTGATGGTGAGGGTTTATAAACTATAGATGATTGGCCACTGTCTTTCATAAGTATGGCTCTACTTCTCTTTACTCCTAAGTGGGAAATCAGCACATAGGGCTGCCGGCTCGTGGGTTAAAGCAACACAAGGAGAATAGGAGAAAGAAGCAAACCACTCCCACTTCTGACCCTGTCTCCATGTTCCATATCTTTCTTCAAACATCTGAAAAGAACATTTGGCTTTTAATGAGGCCCAATGCCTCACAACATTAAGTTGTATATGCAGTATGAAGGCTAAAATATTGTCAAGCTTGTTTTGAAGTAATTCTTTTCACATACTATTCTAAGACAACTCCACTGCTCTTCTTCCTTCAGGAGTCCTGAAATTTACCTGACTCCTTTAGTATAGACAGAAACAAAACTAAAGCACATTTGCTCATATGAGTACACCTTTGTTCAAAATTTAATAAGACAAGTTAAAAAATAAAACTAGGCAGAAGCAAGTGATGTATTAGGCTGCTTCCCTGATATAGTCTATTATAAATCTCACTGTTATGTGCTTTACTGAGAATAGCATCACTTTTCACTAAAATGGGAATCAAAACATTTTCTTACAGCTTTTTATATTGAGGTAAAAATAATAATTTAAACTTTCAAAGAATAAGATGATTCAACAATAGGAGAAAATAAAATCCAAATTTATTTTAAATTTATTTTAATATATTACTCTATAATATAATTTCACAAGTCTTTGTCCTATCCTGTGCAGAAAAATGAAAAAGATAAGTATTGCTGGAGCTGTGACCTTTTAAATTAAATCCTTCTGAAAATCAGAAATATATGTTTCAGAAAATGAATCATAGTGATTTCACATAAAATCATAAAAACCAAACTGAGTACTATGTATATAAGTCCAGATATTCTCAGAGCAAAGCAATTTCAATCACAGGGACAAATAATTCATAGAAAAACATTTACGTTAAAGGTAAGAGCATATCAAAATAATGAAACCTCTACCAATACTAGCAAATTGTTAATGTTAAGGTCCAAACATAATATAAAAGCAAAATTCTTAGTGGGAAGAACTGGCCTTAATGAGCTTTCACTATATGGAACTTGCATGCCTCCTAAATTAGAACTAAATACATAGTTGTACTGCATAAATCTTCTGAATGGATTTTGTGATATATTTTACCTTTCATAGTTTTGATTAGCCTTTAAATTTGCCATGGTTATGGAGTTATTTTAGTAGATTTAAAGGAGACCAGCTCATGTTAGTGAGGAAGTTTAAACATAATAAGAATAAGAACGTTTGTTTCCTCTTCATAAGAGCATGGGGGTATGGGAGTGAAGGGAGGTTGGGTGGTTGAGTATTGTTCCTTTCCTCTTTAAACAGGATCAGCATTTTAAAAATAAGGGGAAAAGAAATGTGAGGATCTCTGGCAACCAGACAGCATTTATAATCTACTTCAGCAGATTTCTGCTAGGAACATCTGCCCTGAACTAGTGTTAGACTGACTAAGATTGACTGTCACCCTTCCGAAAGGAATTCCTGTTTCCCATGTGCGTACACACACACACACACACACACACACACACACACACACACGGCTTATCTGGCAATCTTGAGAGAACCCAAAGAAATCTGGGAAACTAAGGAGTGAAATCTCAACCCACCCTTGTCACTCACCATCTTCCTTAGCAGAAAGGAAATGTATTTTTGGATTCATTGAAATTATAGACAATACTACCACTGCAGCTGCGTTTCAAAAGTCTGATGTCAATACTACTGAAGACATGTTTTCTTCTTCGGCAAAACTTCTCAAAAATATACAGAACCAGATTATAGTATCCCATTGAAAGCAGCCTACAGAATATATGGCTGTTCCATCTGTCACTATATTACATGGGTTTATTGTTAATTTTTGCTTATATACTTACTTAACAGTGATTAATTGTCTTTGTAGGCACAGCAAAATAAGATTTCAGGAGGCAGAACTTGAATCTGAACACAATTTCACACTTTTTGTTTATTTATTTATTTATTATGGATCATTGTATTACAACTGCTGACAGAAAAACACTTAATACTTTGTGAAGCCTGTACTATGCAAACAAAAAAAAGGTAATATCAACTAGAAAAATAATAAGACTCATAACACTGATAACCCCATGTGTTCATATAGCTTTCATTAGACTTGAAATTAAATTCTCTTTCTTTCTAAATAAATGCATTTATTTTTTTGTGCAAGATATATAGAGAAAGCTATAGAAGATGAGCTAGCCCATTTATCAAATATACCACAGCCAAGGAATGGATCAGCAGCAACAAGAAGGTACAATAGATGATATCTCAGTCCAGTGTCTCTCCTCCTTCCTATGTCATGTTAGCAACTCGAGTGACAACATTCCACATTATAAGGGAAACTTTTCTGAAAAGCAATTTAGCAATATAACAACAATCTCTAAAAGACTTATATGCTTTGCTTCAGTGCTTCTATGTCTACAAAGCATTAAAAATGCCAGAAAAATATCTGCCTAAGGGCTGGGGCTGTTGCTCAACGGCAGAGCACTTGCCTTGCATGTGTGAGGCACTGGGTTTGATCCTCAGCACCACATAAATCCCCACAGAAACTGCTGTTGGGAATAATAAGCCTTAGAACAGGCAGGACTTGGAGAATTAATTATGACATAGCATTCCTGCTCTAAACCAAAATTTACAAGGGGTATACTCACTTGTTAACTGCAAAAGTAGAGGGAAATCCCACAAGTGTCCTAAAGGACTATCAGAGTAAAACCAGGAGGTTGACAAACAAAGATGACCATAAATACCAGAAGGCAAGCTACTATGAATGAAGGTTGGAAGGAAGGTACAGCAAGATGTTCAGCCTGCAAAGACTACAGATATTGAAATTGTCAAACATGAAATACAGAATGGCTATACATGGTATAATAGAAGAAATAAAAGTACGAACCATTACAAGAATGACTGAATAACAGGACAATTTCCAAGTGAACATATACATATAAAAGAAAAATCACTCATGAAGTTTCTAAAATTCAAAATAAAATTGTTAAAATATTTAAAATTGAACAGGTTAAGTAGAAATGTTCAACATCTGAAGAAAACCAGTGAACTAAAATACACACCCAGAATATTTACTTAGATTGAATGTTTCAAGGTAGGTGGAAAATAATGAAAATGAGAAAATGAATGAGAAGGAATAATCTACAACTAATTCAAATCCCAAGAGAGAATTCAGAAAATGGAAAAAAGCAATTAAAAAATAAATAAATAAATCTAGTTATCTTCTAGGTCTGCCCAAAACACATATCTCAAACTTGTTAAAACTAGAGAAGAGTATAGACAGAAGAGGACTTCTTAAAAGCAGACAAAGAACAGAATGAAAAAGCACAGAATAAATGTCAACTTCACAAGAGCAACCATAGAAGTCAGAAAGAACACAGTGGGATAATTATTAATTAGAAAAGGGAAAATTAAGCCTTTAAAAATTATTTTTATTTGTTCTTTTTAGTTATACATGACAGTAGAATGTATTTTGACATATTACACATACACAGGGTATAACTTTCCATTCTTGTGCTTATTCATGATGTGGAGTTACATGGTCTTGTATTCATATATGACCATAGGAAAATAATTTCAAATTCATTCATCTGTCTTTCCTATACCCATCCCTTCTCTCTTTCCTTCATTCCCCTTTGTCTAATCCAAAGTACTTATATTCTTCCTCCTACATTGTATGTTGGCATTCACATATCAGAGAGAACATTTTGCCTTTGGTTCGGGAGAGGGGAGGTTGGCTTATTTCACTCAGTGTGATAATCTCCAGTTCCATCCATTTACCAGCAAATTCCATAATTTCATTTTTCTTTATGGCTGAATAATATTCCACTGTGTGTGTGTGTGTGTATATGTATATATATATATATATATATATATATATATATATATATATATACACANTATTTGAGCACCTGCTCAGTGACTGTCTGTGTATTAGACTTTCTTTGAGAGTAAAATCCTATAATTCCATGGAGGAAAGTTAGAAGGGAAGAATTTAATACCATACAAAGCAGCATGCAACTTTTTTCCCTTTTTATATTTTTCAGGCATCATAGATTCAACATATCCAAAATGATCTTCCTACCCAAACCTGTTACACCTGCTGTGGCTTGCAAGTGTATAAAAATGCCCTGCCACCAACCTCCTTCCCCAGATGAGAAACTTAGAAGAGACATTTCCCCTTTTCTCATCTTCTTCACTCAATCATTTTACCATGGAATTTCAGCTAATCCTACATCATAATTACAATTCAAATCTATTTTTTTCCTATACTCATTGGCACAGTTTTAGGTATCATTTTACCATATTTTATTTGTGCATTATAGTTGTACATAATGGTGGGATTTGTTGTTATATACATCTGTACATACACACAATACAACAATATATTTTGGGCAATATCATTCTCTAGTATTTCCCATTTTCCTCTCTCTTTCCTCCCCCTGGTCCCTTTTCTCTTCTCTATACTGATCTCCCTTAGATTTTCATGAGACCACCCCCACACTTTCCTTTTCCTTTTTACTCTCTAGCTTCCACATATGAGAAAAATATGACCCTTGACTTTCTGAGTTTGGCTTATTTCACTTAACATCATGATATGAACTTCCATCCATTTTCCTGCAAATGGCTGAAAATGAATTACTTCATTCTTCTTTATGACTGAATAAAACTCCATACTGTACACATACCATATTTTCTGTATCCATCTATCTGTTGAAGGGCACCTAGGTTAGTTCCCAAGCTTAGCTCTTGTGAATTAAGCTGCTATAAACATTGATGAGGCCATGTCACTCTACTGATTTTAAGTCCTTTGGGTATAGGCTAAGGAGTGGGATAACTGGCTCAAATGGTGGTTCCATTCCAAGTTTTCTAAGGAATCTCTGTACTACTTTCCAGAGTGATTGTACCAATTTGCAATCCTACCAGAAATGTATGAGTGTATCTTTTCCCCCACATCCTTACCAACATTTATTGTTACTTGGAAAATAAATCCTTAATCTAGAATTATATGCCCAGCGAACTATAATTGAAGATGAGGACAAATTGTGCTATTATAGATAATAATAATAAAAAAAAAACTATGGGCAATTACAGTCAAGAGACTTGCTCCAAGGGAATTTTTACACAAAATACTGAAATTAAAAAAGAAAATTATCTAAGAATGATGGTCTGTAATAAAACAAAAATGGTGAACAAGTAAACCAACATGGAAAAAAATACTAATTTGAATATATCATAAAATATATCATAAAAGAAAAGTAAGAACTGAAATACTGAACAATGTGTACATTGGAATTTAGCTAATTGGGACTAAGTGTTTTTATAAGTCTTAGTTTTAAGGAGAGAGTTTCACAGATCTTTCAATTTCTGACTTTTAGTTAAATAGCCACGGTGAAAATGTAATGGTAATGATTAAAAGAGTAACAATACACTCCTGGAATAGGTATACAAACTTCCAACCATTTGAGGAATAAAAAACAAATATTTTTTTAAAGGCAAGAAAGGAGTAAAAACATACTTAGAAAAAGCAAGACTAACAAATTAAAGAGCAAAAATGACAGGAAAAAACTCCAGATTTGACAATAACAAAAACTAAATACAAGCCACCAATTATGCAGGCACATGTACATAAACATACACACATTTAAAATCATGACATAGTATTTCTTTAAAATCCAGGTAGATATTGTTTATGGGAAGTATTCCTCATGAATAAGGCAACTGGAATGATAAAAGTATGTAGCTAAAAGAGACACAGCAGGCAAATAATAACCTAAAGTGAGGTTGAGAAGCTCCATTACTCATAGACCAAATAGCCCTTGAGCAGAAAGAGTTGCCAGGATACAGAATGTGGCACACAATGACGAAGGGTGGACTCCGCTAGGAAGCTATGACAAGTCTGAAAAGGACAGTTGCAACAAACAGACTTTAAATGTAAGTAGCAAAAACTGTATGAAAATTTGGCAAATCAGTCAACATAATGCAAAATATTATTGACAACAAGCAGACAAGAAATATCAACATGCATTCAGTAAGCTTAATCTAATGGCTATATATAGAAATCTCAGGCAATTGTTGAAAAATACTTGTCCCCCTCAAGGACCTACAGATTGTTTCTAAAGCAGATTGGATAGCAGGCCATAAAGCATATCTGAACACATTTCAAAGAACAAATGCCCCCCACAGAATAGCTTCTCTGATGGTTTCTGTCAACCTTCTTATTGCTATGACTAAAAGACCTGACAAGAATAATTTTAGAGGAGGGAAGGTTTTGGGGGGGCTCATGGTTTCAGAGGTTTCAGTCCATAGATGGCTGGCTGCATTTGTCGGGACCCCAGGTGGCAGAAGGGTGTGATGGAGGGAAGCAGTTCCCATGATGACCAGAAAAAGAGACAGACTCCACTTTCCAGGTACAAAATATATACCCCAAAGCCACACACCCATTGCCCACCTTTTCAGCCACACCCTACCCACCTTCACCTCCCAGTTAATCCCATCAGAAGATTGATTCACTTATTGGGTTAAGGCCCTTATAACCTAATCATGTCTCCTCTAAATCTTCTTGCATTTTCTCACACATGAGCTTTTGGGAGACACCTCATATCCAAACCATAACAATGATGAAGCACAAATGACAAGAAGTTAATGACAAAAAGATAAGTAATAATATCCCCATATATTGAAAATGTAGAGACCACATTTTATTTAATCCATGGGTGAAAGAAGCAATTTTTTGTGGAAATATTACAAATGGAAACTCAAAAAGCTTAGAAATGAAGGATAACAAAAATTATAAAAGTAATAGAGGGCGGGAAACAGAAACCAGTGTTTTGAGGTCTGCCTAGCTTTAAACCAGTGTACTACAAGAGAAAAACAAAACTAACATGAAGGGTTATAAAAAGAATACCAGAGTAAACCCAATGTCAGAGGAAGAAAAATATACTATAGGTAAGAGTGGGTATCAGTGAATATACAGGAATGATAGAGAGGGTTAATAGAGCTAAGTTTGGTTATAAAACTCCTTGTGAGTTTGATCATAAAGGAAAAAGAATGAGAGTTGTGTGGGGGGGGCAAAAATAAACAGTATACAAATAAATAAGACATAACAAAAGATGGCCTAAAATTAAAATATGACAACATAAATATTTTATGCCAGAAAATTATATAATTTAACTAAAAGAAAAATTTTAAAAATTTATAGTTTTCTAATAGAACCTCAAGTAGAAATAAACATCTGAATATATCTAAGACTATTAAATATTTGAACAGGTGGAAAAACATTTTTATATATAGAAAACATCAGGTTCCCCAATTTTACAAGTGAATTTCATAAAAGTATTAAACAGAAAAATCATACCAGATTCAAACAAATTTTTTAGAGAATCAAAATCAAGGAAGGAATCTCTGGCTGGTTCTAAAAGGCCAGTATAAGCTTGATATAAAACCAGATAGGTACAAAATGAGAAAAAAAAACTGTAGAACCTTGTTGCTCAGGAATATAGGGTAACAATTCTATACAAGATATTTACAAATAGAATTGATCAGTTCCTAAGAAGGTGCTCCATAATATTCAGGTTGAGATTACCCTATGGATGTAAAAACAATTACTTAGATAAATCTACAAATATTATTAAAGTTAGAGATTAAAGGAAAATGTGTAGTCTAAAAGATGCAGAAAGAAAGTGTTTTACAAAATTCAATATCTATTCTTAGTTCAAACAGAAGTTAATAAACAGAATTTTGTTGAGCTGGTACTATATATTTACAGATAACACCATTCTAAACAAGAAAATATTAGTAGCATCAACTTTAGTATCAAGATAAAAAAATTATAAAACCCACTATTGCCATTTGTATTCAACATTTAGCAGGGAGTCCAATAAGACCAGAAAAACAAATGTTATAATACAACAAATAGAAAAGGCACCCAAAACATGCATCGAAGAAAAGATAGTCTCTTTAACAAATGGTGCTGGGAAAACTGGAAATCCAAATGCAACAAATGAAATTAAACCCCTATCTCTCACCATGCACAAAACTCAACCCAAAAGGGATCAAAGACTTAGGAATTAAATCAGAGACTTTCCATCTAATCGAAGAAAAAGTAGGTCCTAATCTTCATCATCTTCCTTAATAAGACTCCTGTGGTATAAGAATTAAAATCAAGACTCAATAAATGGGATGGACTGAAACTAAAAAGTTTCTTCTCAGCAAAAGAAACAATCTGTGAGGTGAACAGAGAGCCTACATCTTGGGAGCAAATCTTTACCCCCTTACACATCAGATAGAGTACTAATCTCTAGGATATATAAAGAACTCAAAAAGCTAAACACCAAAAAAAAACCCCAGATAACCCAATCAATAAATGGGCCAAGGACCTGAAGAGACACTTCTCAGAAGATGATAAGCAAGCAATCAACAAATATATGAAAAAATGTTCATCATCATTAACAATTAGAGAAATGCAAATCAAAACCACTCTAAGATTTCATCTCACTCCAGTCAGAATGGCAGTTATGATGAAGACAAACAATAAATGTTGGTGAGGATGTGGGGAAAAGGTACACTCATACACTGCTGGTGGGACTGCAAATTGGTGCAGCCAATATGGAAAGCAGTATGGAGATTTCTTGGAAAATTGAGAATGGAACCACCATTTGACCCAGCAATCCCTCTCCTCTGTCTATACCCAAAGGACTTAAAAACAGCATACTAAAGGGACAAAGCTACATCAATGTTTATAGCAGCACAATTCACAATAGCTAAACTGTGGAACCAACCTAGATGCCCTTCAATAGATGAATAGATACCAAAAAAATAGCATATATACACAATGGAATTTTACTCAGCAATAAAAGAGAATAAAATCATGGCATTTGCAGGTAAATGGATGGAGTTAGAAAAGATAATGCTAAGTTAAGTTAGCCAATCCCCCAAAACCAAATGCTGAATGTTTTCTTTGAAATAAAGAGTCTGATTCATAGTGGGATAGGAGCAGGAGCATGGGAGGAATAGATGAACTCTAGATAGGGCAGAGGGATAGGAGGGGAAGGGAGGGGGCATGGGGTTATTAATGATTGTGGGATGTGATGATCATTACTATCCAAAGTATAGGTATGAAGACAAAAACTGGTGTCAATATACTTTGTATACAACCAAAGATATGGAAAATTGTGCTCTATATGTGTAGTAAGAATTGTAATGCATTCTGCTGTCATATATAAATAAAAAAGTAACAAATAGAATGTATATCATATATGTCATATTATATATTATAATGAATGTTATAGTATTCTGAGCATAATTCTGACTTGTAATATTTTGACCATAGATAAATTAATTGAAATAACATCAGTATGTAGGAAGATGGCAAAATACAAGATCAATTTAAAAATCAAGGGGCTGGGGATGTGGCTCGAGTGGTAGCGCGCTCGCCTGGCATGCGTGCGGCCTGGGTTCGATCCTCAGCACCACATACAAACAAAGATGTTGTGTCCACCAAAAAAACCCTAAAAAATAAATATTAAAAAAAAAATTCTCTCTCTCTCTCTTTAAAAAAATAAAAATCAAGTCATTTGCATTTTTTTGCACCAGTTATAAAGTAAAAAGAAGTAATTTTAAAAATATTCATAAATAAAGCAAAGATATTGTATATATATATAATTAAGAGTAAATCTAACAAATGATATTAAATATCTATTTGCACAAATGATACTGTTTTCTGAATGATACTAAGAAGATCTAAAAAAAAAGACTTTAGAACATAAAGATTTCAATGCTTTCCAAATAAACCTATAGGATCAATGCAATCTAGTCAAAATTTACAAAAATTTTTTTGGAACTTGAAAAACTGATCTATTTGAAAATTCAAAATACCCAAACAATCTGAGACACTGAAAGAAGCAGGGGGTAGTGACCTCTAAACTAGACTATTACTATTAAGCTATAGTTGTTGTACAGATACAGAAATAGATAAACTTAAATCACTATTCCTTTTAAACTTTTATTTGATAGTAAATTTTCAGTCCACCACAAGGCTGAAGTGGTTAAGGAATTAGTGTACCAGCGTAAGAATAGACAAACTGAACAATGAAATAGAACAGGACCCCCCAGAACTATGCATATACTTCAATGTGAAAAGGACAGTATGACAGATGAGTCAGGAAAGGAGAACATATTAACAAATGAAGCAAAATTTTTATATCCTTATTTTACAGTATAATACATTAAAATGATGTCCTGATGGACTAAGAATTTAGATGTCAAATGTAAATCTTTTAGAAGAAAATTTATTACTATAAAGTAGAAAATATTTTTAGAGGAAAACATAAAAATTTTAACGATATGAAAAAGATTAATATTTGTGATTTCAATAAAGTCAAAATCTCTGGCAGGCTGGGTGTGGTGAAGTATACCTTTAATCCCACGGCTTGGGAGGCTGAGGCAGGAGGATCGGAAGTTCAAAGCCAGCCTCAGCCAAAGCAACTCAGTGAGACCCTGTCTCTAAATAAAATACAAAAATAGATTTGGGGATGTGACTCAGTGGTCGAATGCCCCTGAATTCAATCCCCAGTACTCAAAAAAGAAAAAAAAAAAGTCTCGTGAATAAAAGCATAGAACTTTTGCTCAGCATGTGTGAGACCCTAGGTTTAATGAACAGCACCTTAAAAAAAGAAAGTCATCTTTGTTGGAAAATTAAATTAAAGTTAAAACACAAGCAAAACTGGAAGAAATTATTTGCAACACACTTATCAAGAGATTAATATCATAAATATCCAATTAAACAGGAAAAATATCAACTATCTAATAGAAAAATGGGGATAAGACATGAATAAGTTAATAGATATGGAATGCCAACACAAATATATAAAAATGTGATAAATCTCATTAGTACTCAAATCATATTGTTATGACAAAAAATTAAGAAATGTGACCATTTCCAATATTGGACAAGATGAATTAAGGAAATCTAATGTTTTGCAGGTGAGTGAAATCATCAAACAATGCATTGAAAAACAATTTGGCATATTTTAAAAAGTTGAAACTTGGCATGTTCTATTCTCTGTACATTCACTCCTAGGGTGTATCACCAAAAGAAACTATAGAATGTTCATCACAACATTTTGTAAAAGCAAAAACTAAACACATAAATAAAACAAAAATATGTGTTTGCCAACAGAAACATGAATAAATAAAGTGTGATACAGTCATACAATGGGATGTTACACAGCTATGAAAATAAATTTACAGCCTTATCTACAAAATTGTTAAACCTTAATAACATATTGTATAAAAGAAGCAAGTTCCAAAAGATACTGTGATACCATTTTTATAAAAATTGAAAAAATAGTGTATTTTAAGCTACACATATGTATGCAATTTGTGAAAGTTTGTGATATAATTACACATGCAAAGACATGTAAGGCTATATATATGCCTATATATGTGAGAGTATATATTCGTAGCATTTTCATTGGAGATTTAGGTGGTAGATTCATGGATATTAATTATATTATTAATTTTTTAATAAAAGAAAATAAAGCCATGTCTGGACAGATAATGATAGTTTTTGCACCAGAGAGTATGATTTACCCAATTATGCTCAATTGAATCCAGGGGAGTTTAATGAAATCTGTCCTGCTGGAATTCCCCAGACTTTATTCAATTTTGTTTTTTCTGCAATTGTTTAACATTGCATTATAAAAAAAATAAGGAATAGCATTAACATGATGCATTTATTAATGAGAGAAGGATGCATTCATTAAGAAGGAAAATCTGAATAATAAAACATGTACATTCAAAATTTTCAGTGATGGACAGATTCATGTAAGTGGGAAGTCTAGGCTTCCTGTGAAATTGGTCATATTTTAATATTAGTAGCTGAAGTGCCAAATAACTGCGAATTATTTACTCTTGCTGAGGCTGGATTTGAACTCATGATCCTCCTGCGTCAGCCTCCTGAGCTGCTAGGATATAGACATGCACCACCACTTTTCAAGCAGCAGGAAACATTTTCTGTGAGTTGGAAGGTCCAGGTAGAGGAGCAGAAGCTGTATTGCTTTATCCTCAGGAGGTCTACCCATGCTTCTTGCTGATTCTCCTGATTAGGGGACCAGAAGCTGGACTCTCATATCCAACAGCAGCAACCCCTGAATTTCCTGCTGCAGGAGCAGGAACATGTCAAGTTCTGTAATAATAGGCAACAGCTTCTCCTGTCCACCCCAATCATCAAAGTGGGAGGCTTGGAGGCAATAAGAGACAGACATGGTTCCAGTTGGTTTTGTGGATTCAAACTCAATCTTGCAGGTTCCAGCTTGACCTTGCTTCTTCTGCTTCATTCTCCTCTGCCCTTCCTGATTCTGCCCTCTGAACTTCAGGCGTCAGCAACACACATCTGCTCCCTTGATGGTACTACATGCAATTCTCATAATACACACTTGTAATATATTTCTCCCAGTGTCTCTGTTTTTCTGACCAAAGCCTGATTAGCACAGAGATCAGTCAAGAAAACAGGATTTTTCCGTGTGTCGTCAATCTAAGCGTCTATTTCGAGGCATTTTGGTATAGAGGGCTTTACAGTAAAATTGATCAGGGATCAAATTCCAAGCCCCAATTTATACCTTCGTTTCTCTGAGCATCAGTACTTTCATGTGTAAAATTCTGGTGATAATCCTTATTTCCTAAAGTTGATGAGAAAATCAGATTAAATACTATGTTTAATACCATTAGCCGTTAGCCCTCTACTGGCTCCTGATAAATGTCAGGTTCCTTTCCTTCAGTCTTTAGAGAAAAACTGGATGCTTTAATTCATGCAGCTTACTCTTTGGGGTTCTTTCTCTATAACTAATAGATTAGTTCATGCCTACATGTTTTAGATCACTAAAGGGAAGAGGCTTATTAATTTTTAAGCATATTGGAATATATTTCAAATGTAGGTTCCCATGGCATCCAAAGTTAAGTTTCCATGATGATTTCTGAATTGGAACAGGATTTCAGCAAAAGTTCCCTTTTTCCATATCACTGTGAGTAAGTGAAATAGGGCACAAAATAAGGGAAACGTGACAAGCCTGGTGAAACTCAAAAATGCATTTTATGCATCTCAGAACAGTGGCCTAAATGTTTCTGTGTGCATTCATGTTTTGTTATCCAACAGAAACTCCTTTGGGGATTCATGATGTCCATATCCAAAAGTCCTCTCTGCTTCAATATGGAAGCTACTTCTTGGTATGTGAGGTGCTGGGAGAGACAAATGACTTCTTTCCAAATATCAGGAGGCCACGCTATAACCTCTGTTATGGTTCAGATGTGAAGTGTCCCCCAAAAACTCCTGTGTGAGACAATACAAGAAGAGTTAAGAGCACAAATGATTAGGATCTGAGAGCCTTAACCCAATCAGTGAATCAATCAGCTGATGAGATTAACTGTTGGGAGGTAATCGAAGGTAGATAGGGTATGGCTGGAGGGGGTAAGTCCCTGGGGGCATGCCTTTGGGGTATGTATTTTGTTTCTGATGAGTGGAGTCTTTCTCTGCTTTCTGATCTTCATATGAGCTGCTTCTCTCTGCCACACTCTTCCACTTTCTGCCTGAGGAAGGGAGCTGGCTGTCTGTGGACTGAGACCTCTGAAACCTTGAGCCTCCAAATAAACTTTTCCTCCTCTAAAATTGTTCTTGTAGGTCTTTTAGTCACAGCAGCAAAAAAAAGCTGACTAAAACACCTTCTTAGAATAATTTGATATTCTGCCACTCAGACTCGCCACCTCCCATGTGCTGTGTAAGAGCAGCTTGTAAGAGACATAGATGATACAGCAAATGCCTCCCTTCCCTTTTTGGGTCAGTGAACACCATTCCTTATGTAAAAATAAAAGAAGTTTATATAGAAAAATCACAATACTATCAAGATGAGCAGTTACACTTAGAAACAGTTCAGTGACATCAAGGAATGTTTAAGCCTATAGTTTCTTTTCTGATTTTGGCTAAAAAACCCTGTGTATAAATGAAATACTAGGTTAGAGTCTGGTATGAAAACACAGGTAATCTTGCCACATAACTCTGCCTCCCTGACCCCTCCTCCCTCTCACCACTCTGACCATTCAAGGAGGGCTCTTTAAAGGATATTTTCAGATTCCAAAGGGCTATAGGAAGCACCATTTGAAAAACCCTCTTGAAGGGATATTGGCACATGAAAGCACCATGATATGCTGACCTGAAGAAACAAGAGACCTGTAGTTTGGATTTCTGTTTTGATTATGCCTACCACTTAACTAAGTGTCTTAGTCACATTTTTTGTTGTTATGACAGAAAACCGGAGACTGAGTAACTTATGAAGAAAATAGGTTTTTCTTAAAAGGTCAATCAAGTTTCTGAAGGATGAAAAGTCCAAAACCATGGCACTAGCAACTCTTTAGCTTCTGGTATGAACCTTTTGTTGTTTCAATCCATAGCAGAATGCAGAGGGAAGCAGATGCACATAGAGAAAACATGGCCTAACTCCTTGGTACCTAAGCAATTTCCCTGAGAAAGGCAGTAATTCATTCATAAGAGATCTGGCCCCCATCCCATGATCTAAGCAAGCCCCACTAGGCCCCACTTCCTTTCATTGCTCTGCCAATGAATCAAAGTTTCAAACGCATGAACCTTTGCAGACATGTTCAATCCATATCACCGCAAAATCCTGGATAAGTCACTGAACGAGTATGGTCACTCTCTTGTTAGGGTCAATACCATTTATTCACTCAGTTTTATCCTGTTGGTCACATTAGGAAATGCACGAGGAAGCACTTTTAACACATCAAGTGGAATGCAATCTGTTTGCACCTGCTTTTTCTCAAGTCCTTAGCTGATAAGCATGCTCCTAAGTATTTCCTTCCACATTTACCTCATTCTTCGCCTACATTTTATTCACTTCTCTTATGATTTCAATAGCACTTATGGTTTAAAATATTACCACTAGGCATTTGATTTGCAGATTGACATCTATATCCCCAAATTCTTTCTCAAATTCCACAACAGAACTTCCAGCTGTACCCTAGACAGCATACATTGCCAACCCCCACTCTTGGATTCAGCTGGTTTAGACCATTTCATCATTTCACCAATCTTCCTACCTCCTCTTCATAATTTCCCTTTTTTGAATCATTATTTTCACCACAGAGACTAAAACATCCCAGAAATATCTTTGTCTTCTTCCTTTTGCCTAAACTCACCTCCCCACATTTATGTTCACACCTGGTTAATTCTCCTTCCACACTATCCTCTCCTTTCATTCTTTATTAATACAGTTTTTCATATAGATGGTTATTACCTCTTGCCTGAATCACTGTAACAATTTCCTAATTGATCTCCAGAATGTCCTCCAGTCAATGGGTCCTAAAAACTATTCCAAATAGTTCTTTATAATATACAGTATAGATCATGCTACTTCCTTGCTCAAAAACATTTATTTTTTCCCTCTTGCCTAAAGTGCTGAGTTTCTTATCATTGTTAATATAATCTTGGTAGGTTGTACTTTTTCCTCTTAGAGGTATTTGTGTTTATTTGCTAAAGCAAATAAGCAATAATTGTTACACATTGCTTACTAATCTCTCTGCTAGAGCTGTTTCTGCACTCTCAGACTATAGAGATCAGCAGTCAAGTGTGCCCATAATTTATACCCATTCAATCTTACTAATTCTAAATTCTACTTCCTTCCCTCAAATACCCAACGTCTACTTTGCCTAGGATTTTACTCAAAAACATTGCTCTGTCAACTGTCCTTGCAGTTTGTTTTGCCACTCCCCATAGCTGAAAAATTATTATTTTAAAATTTCAAGTACAAATGTTGTCCTATGCTTAAAATAGAGCATGC
Organism: Marmota marmota marmota; assembly: GCF_001458135.2. NCBI lineage: Eukaryota > Metazoa > Chordata > Mammalia > Rodentia > Sciuridae > Marmota > Marmota marmota. The sequence continues at coordinate 4,669,069 of NW_025999924.1, read as the reverse complement.
CTTCAAATCTAAAATCAGAGCTGAGGCATATTACTTGAATATGAGTCCCATCACACACATCAAGATCTGATGTGTTCTTGCAAAGGAATTGCACATACATCAAAATTCTATCACTCCGGAGTGTTTCTGTGCACGTAAAATAGCCTAATAATAATTAGTAGGCTGATTTATTTTCAGATTTAAAAATGAGAAAGTGTTCACTTCTAAACTCCTTCCCTTTGGAAAAAAAAGTCAGTATTTATATATTAAATAATGTTTTTAAAATTCTGAAGTAGTTAATTGGCATAGTATGACACTATAAATACAGATATATAGAGATGTCATCAGATAAATTTAAGATGTAAAAAGCATAAGTATTTCCCCAACAAAGAACCAATTAAAGAATTTCTGCATATGCAACAAGAATATCTTTGTATTTTTCCATCATGGTTTAGTGATTTCCAAGTTGCAATTAACAGAAGTGTCAGAGAAGATGATAAGTGACAACTTCTCCATTTTATACATAGAGAAGTACACCATCTATTAACCATCACCCCACCTTATCCACCCACACACCCTTCACTGCACCTGTGAATGCAGGGTGTTCTAGCATTTAAAAGCAAGTCATCACCCTGGACAGGTAGCATTGAGTCCTGTTGTGATGTCTACCACTCACCTCACTATGTGAGTTCAGACAATCAAGGAAGGGGAAATGCTCATCATCAACTTTGTCCAGTGCCAGGAGGAACAGCTAGTTCTCTGAGTAAAAGACAATGTTTGTTGTTCATCAGTTGCATCAGGAAACTGATGGCCTAGTCTAAATCGTTTAACTGAACACAACTAGGAATGGGAATATGCACATAAATGTAGGTGTGGTTAGGGAACTAATAATGCATGATAAACACCCTATTGACCACCACCAACAGGAAACTGTTACCAGTCCTGAGTCTAAAGCAATAAGAAGACAGAATAGTTACCAGATGCCATCAGAGATGGAAATGAGGAGGTGGGCCCACTTGACAGGAGGTCTGGCTATAATAGACATCTTGATTTATTGCTGACACTTCCCAGTGGTAAAACCCTAAGTTCAGAAGAAGGCAGAGAGCCAAGGGGCTTCTGTCCACAATGGCCCTCTAATGCAAGTTGAGAAAGAGAAGATTGGGTGATGATAAGCATAGGGCAGGTCCAAAGAGAAAAAGTAATTCTTCCATCTTTTCTAAAGGGATTGAAAATCGTTTTATACAAATAGGAAATATTAAGAAGGAACTTATCTATCATACCAACTAATGGTAAATCTTAACTATCAGTTTCAACAAATACAGCTGATATTGCAGTTGCAACTTGACTTGTAGCAAGGCTGGTAAACCTGGCTTACTTTATGTTTTCTGGATACACTGGTATTTAGAGGATGATAATTTAGCACTTACTATGTCCTGGGCACAATTCTATGAGATAGATATGATTATTACCCCCATCTGCTGTGTGTGCTGTATTCATTCAGTCAGTTCTGTGTATCTACTTGTAGTAGACATCTTCTAGAAGATTAAGATGCATGAGAAGGGACTGGGGTTGTGGCCCAGCTGTAGAGCACTCACCTAGTACATGCGAGGCCCTGGGTTCGATCCTCAGCACCACATAAAAATAAATAAATACAATAAAGGTATAAAAATGCATAAAAAAATAAGTTCAATGAAGTGCTTGCCCCGGGAAGTTTACATTTCACAGTCTTAGAGTGATTAACTAATTGTACAAGGTCACATATTCAGGAAGTGGTGGAATCTGAACCAAAACCCCAGTGGCTCTGTCTTCAGTCTGTGTGCTTCACCACTGCACTCCAGTGAACTGCACAATTTGTGAATCATCAATGAGGTGAAATCTATAGTAGGATGGAAATCCCTGGGGACATTTTCCCTTTCACTGCATTGTGACTAGGGGGTAGTTAATTGCTTCCAGAGTTCCAAGGCTAACTAACCACATCCCTTCCGTAGACCTGAATGCAACTGTCATTATGAATATTTGGAGATAGTGTCCATGATACTTTAACACCATGATTGTTTAAATGTTACTTTTAAGTTACATATGCATGCATGTGTGTTCATTCTAAACTTACTTTAATCTGCCTTAGCTCATGTACTACAGATGAGGAAATGAGATTACATAAAGTTTAAAAGAGGTAGCCAGAATCCCACAGATAGGAAGTGATGGAACCAAAGCTTAGATCAGTGGTACACCAGAATTACCTGTGGATTTTTTGAAAACATAGAGCCCCAAGTCTCACCCTAGAACTAGTGAAGTAACGTCAGGATTGGGTTGGATGTGGGTGGGTGGTAGAGATGTAACAACTGGGGGCTACACTTATAAAGACCTCACAGAAGTACCAATGCTGTAGCACAATCATAATTGCTAAAGACACAAAGTGGTCAACACCACAACTGCAAATTCAAAGTCTATACACTGTGCTTTTTTTTAGAAATGGATTCTGTGTCTTCAGATAGGTTATTGATTATCACCAAGAATCTTATCATCAGGTCAATGTTCAGACGTAAATCTATATTCTGAGTATGTTATTTTGACCTGTTACTGCCAGATCACAAAATGCAGTTGAACAAAATGCTTTCTCTAAGACCGAATGTGAAAGTTTAAAAACTTTCTTATTTCACCTTTTCATTCATTATGATTTGCACAGAAAAAAAAATGAAAACACAGTTTTTAAAAAGATACTCCTCTCAAGATGTGGAAATAATTTAGCTCCAGATGAAGATAAACAAATTCACAAATAAAATACTTGAACAGGGAAGAAAGACCCATTCATAACAGTTACCACTCCTCCCCACTCCACCAAGCAAACGTTCTTTCAAATTAAGGTTTCTTCAAAGAAATGAGGACACAGCCAAAATAATAGGAGAAAAGTATAATAAAAATGAGAATTGGCAGATTGGAATGTCCCTACTATGGAGACAAGGGAATTGACCGCAAAGCCACCTCTGATCCCTAGTTAGTAGTACACCCCTTGAAGAGTTGAGAGACTTCTGCACACTGATTTTTGTATTCAAAGTGACCTTAACTGATATTCTTCATCTGTTCCTTATCTCTTTTAAACAACTTGCTGGAGTAGCTTGCTGCTGATTTAATAGAGTTCAAGGGAAGAAGTTTTTAAAAACAACAATTCTTCTTCTGCTCTGACCTTTAAAATCACCAGCATTTTCTACCTGTTTAATGTCCCTGTGCAATATAATATGGTTTGAAATCTAGCTATTCTTGGAAACATTAGTCATCGCTAATACAGCATGTACTTTGGTTGAATTTAAGAGTCTGTATGCCATGAGTACTCAAAAGAAAATTTTTAAAAAGAAGAAGAAAGAAAACCAACAATAATCCAAATGCCTTCCTAACATTTGGATGACAGCTTTCTGGGAGATTAGTCACATGAATTCAGAATTATTCTGTGTTAGGATAGATAAAGAACCATGGCAACTCAAATGGAAAACTACCATAAGTGAACAACCTAACTTCGAGCAAAGGACCAGCCTACACACAACAGGCATATAAGTGAGCACAGCAGTAATCCCCCGGGGTGACTGACAGCATCAACGTGTGGTCACACAGGATTCGTGTCAACTCAAAGGTCTGTCCTTTCATCCAGCTACCTTTCCAACTCTAGTGCTCCTTTCCCCATTCCTTTCTAACAGAAACTGAGGGAGGACTGATGAGTCATACCAGGTAGAGTTACACCTTTGGGTTTCCCACTCCCTGCTTCAGCAGATCAGGTTTCCTTCAAACATGGCCAGCTGTGGTCATCTTTCAGGAGAAACTCCATTTTCTTGATGCAGATCTAGAGACTTCCAAGGCAGCTGTGAATGGTGTTTATCAGAAAGAAGTTGTAAATAATGTAGCTAATATAAAAAATATTGTAACATATTCAACAGGGAGGGGGTATGATGAGAGTGAAGAGCAAGCACATGTCAGAGTCAGAAATGTCTAGCTAGGTTCAATCTCACTCTGCCACTTATCAGGAAGTCACTTCCCCACTTGGTCTCTGTTTTCTCATCTCAAATTATGATACCTACTTTACAGGGGTAGCAGAAGAGAAAGAAAGATTATATATAAGCCTGAAGAAATTATTAGTTAATAATAATAATAATAAAGCAACATTACAAAACGTACTGGTACCTTTCTTCTGCTGGTGCTTGCTCCGTTACCTCATACCAGCCACGAGTACAAGCACCAACCTCTGTCACCATGATGGGGCATTTCCCATTTGCAGTGCAAAGAAACATGTCTATCACAATGATGAAGATGGATTTGCCCATAAAGCCAGTTAATTTTGCATGATTTCAGAAAATACCACATTTTGTCAGTTGGCAAAGTACTATTTTATTCTGAAACAGCCTCTTTCCATACTTTCTTGAGTATGTTTAATTAGATTGCTTCTGAAAGGTGCTCAATTTAAAGGTTACCTCAAAATAACTTTTAAACATTCCTGTCAGATTTGGGAAAATTAACTTAAATTCAATTTTTTTTCCTTGACTATTAAGCAATTGAGTCATATCCCTCCAAGAAATTAATTCCAACCCCAAAACTCACTTTTAGCTAATCTCATCTTTATTATTATTTTTTGTGCTTTTCTTATATAATGAAGTACAGCCGTTATATTTTTCCATTCTCTTGGGCTGAAAATAAATAACCTCGAGTACTTAAACAATATATATGGTGAATTAAAAAAAAATACATTCCCACAGATTTATTAATCAGTACCCATGCTCCTCAAGGCTATGCTTTGCCTGCATGTGCTCAAGCAAGAGCATTGGCGTAGGAAGCCCAGTGTGCCAGATTCTGGCAGCAGAGGACATGTGAAGCCACTGTTGCAACACCCACCATGATAGCATCAAGTGGCAGGCAAATTGTAATTAGGCAAAGAGTCTCCTTTATTATTCTCTTAAAACTGTTTCTTTTTAAGACTTTTGACATACTATTTATTGAATCACCTGGAATACTTTTGATTTTAATTCTCACTGCACAACCAGTGCCTTCCTCTATGCCTACAAACTTGACGCTGCAGAGAATGATCGTTTGTAAGAAATATATCTTGGGTGTTAGCTGCTTGTCCAGCACTTTGACAAAATACCTAAGATAAACAACATAAAGGAAAGGTTTACTTTGGCTCATGGTTTCAGAGGTTTCAGTCTAGGGTTGCTTGGTCCTTGGGGCAGCACAGTACATCACAGTGGCAGTGCGTGGTGGAGGAGACCTAGTCACCTCATGATACAGGGGAAACAAAAAAAAAGAAGCAGGAAGGGGCTAGGGCCCCAATATCCCCTCCACTGTGCGCAATGACCTAACTTACTTTTACGAGGTCCAACTTCTTAAAGATTCCACCATCCTCCATTAGCCGTATAAGTTATAATCAAATCTTTAACATGTGGATCCTGAGGTCACACTTCCAAACCATAGCATGTTGGAACCATGAGGCTAAAGATGTCAGTCTATTCCCTTGAAGCAAAAACATCAGCACTTATTCAAAGTAGCTGGGCTATTCTAGGAAGCCCACAGTGGCTCTGAAAATTATTCTCTGAACCTTGCATTTTTTCTCACCCTGCTTCCACACAGAAGGAAAAATAGATAACAGCAGAACTCCTCCTTATCTGATGAAAACACTTCAAATACTGAAGGGAGGAAAAAAATCACACAACTCATCTGAAAAAAGCATGTTAACCACTAAAAAGAATAAAAGAACTAAGGTGAATTTCACTGGAGAGGAATGCACAATTACTTCTCAATGGAAAGGGAAATTAATATATTTAGTTTGAAAGACAATTGACTCATCTAAGTTAAAGAATTTTTTTTTAATTAAAAGTGCAATGGACTAAATGCGCCGCACGCAAATTCATGTGTTAAGACCTTAATCCTGATGTTATGGCATCTGGATGTGGAACATTTGGAAGGTGATTAGGTTATGAGAGTGGAGCCTTAATATGGGGATTAATGCCTTTATGAAAAGAAGCCAGACAGCTAGTTCAAGGTCTTTCCACCCTGTGAGAATACAGTGAACACACAGCATACTGCACCCTAGAAGAGGGCCCTCCCCAGAGCTCTATCGTGTTGTCACCCAGCTCCAGAACTCCTGAGAATAAGTTTCTCTTGTTAATGAACAGTGCATGGCATTCTGTGTTAGCAGCTGTAATAAGGCAGAAGGCAGCTCCCACCGTGAACTCATGGGAAGAAGAAGCTGAGGGATGATTATCAAGGGGGAGGAGTAGAGTCAGACTGAGCAAACCTTTTCTAGGGCTACAAGGATTATCCAAGTGGAGAGAAAGGTGACCTTCATTCCGTATCTACATATATCAGGTACAGTTCTGTGTGTTTTCCATGCATTATTCTAACTCAAAAAAGTTAATATTATATGATTTCCTGTTTCATTTGAAGGGTAAATTAAAATGCAGAGAGATCAAGTATTTTCTAACATCACACAAATGCTAAACAGAAAGTCTGCATTTAAACCCAGGACATCTCCCTGATCCCAAGACCTTTTTCTCCACGACAACACTGGCTCCGCATGGCAAGTCTACTATGTGTCACACTCAACAACTTCCTCAGAGAATGCAAAGTACATTATCAGGATATGGTTATCTTGGCATTTTCCAGTTATTAGTGCTATGCTTTCTGTATCTGGATACTTCTACCCTCAGATTGCTATTTTTTCAAGAAAATAAGAAAAAATAAAATTTGCTCCACAGGCATATGTGATGCAAGATATCAAAGTAAAAAAAAAACGTAAAGATGTACAAAAGGATAAAGATGAAAAACAGTCAGACGTGTCAGACTCAGAGAATTTAAAATAAAAATTAGCAAATGATTTAATCAGTGTCAGAACTCTGAAAGTCAGTGATATAACTGCTATACATATAAATATATTTTAGTTAGATTTTTTCACTGATGTGACTAAATGATCTGACCACAACAATTTTAAAGGAGGAAAAGTTTATTTGAGGGCTCATGGTTTCAGAGGTCTTAGATCATAGAAGACTGGATCCATTCCTCAGGTCTCAAGGGGAGGCAAGACATCATGGTGGAAGAGTGTGGCAGAGGGAAACAGCTCACAAGGTGCTCAGGAAGCAGAGAGAGAGACTGCACTCTCCAGATAACAAATATTTACCCTGAAGTCACGCCCCCAATGAACCACTTCCTCCAGCTCCACCCCACCTGCCTCCATTACCACTCAGTTAATCCCATCAGGGATTAATTCACTGATTATGTTAAGGCTATAACCCAATCATTTCTCCTATAAATTTTCTTACATTGTCTCACACATGAGCTTTTGGGGAACATCATACATCCTAACCATAATTCTCTCCTTAAAAACTAAGACTTATAGGATACTTTAATCCCCATTAGCCAGCTTCTAATATTCCTTCACTAAATGTTAAAAAAAGAATTAAAACATGCAAACCCAGAATTTTTTTTTGAGATATACTTTTTAAATATATACAGAACATATCTAATAAATATAAACCTATTTCAGTGATCTTTTAATTTTGGTTTCAGTTTTGTAATTTATTTAGTAAGTATTATGTACCTATATCTAAACCTTCAAATTTATTGTTAAAGTCATTTATAACACTCATTAATATATTAATGTCTACAGGATATCACCTATAATATTTGTTTTTCCTTTCTTATTTTCTTTTCAGTCTTGCCAGAGTTTTAAATTTCATCAAAGAATCAATTTTAGCTTTTACTGATTCTCTGTTATACATTTATTTGTCTCTCATTTGTTTGTTTTCTACATATATTATTATTTTTTAAATTTTCTCTATGCTTATTTGATATTTTTTTCCTATAATTTTGGGTTGCATTTTTAGATCATTTGACCTTTTTTTACTTCCTTTTATTATACACTTAAGACACACTTTTAATTTTTACGCTACACATGTCCCTCTACAAAATACTTTATCTGAAAATTTTTGATTTACTGTTATTTAGTTTAAAATATTTTCTAATTTTCTCTGAATTTTTTGTTCTTTGGCCAATGGGTTAATTTAGAGACATATGTTATGATTTAAATATGAGGTGCCCTCCCCTCAAAAGCTCATGTGTGATAGATACAATGCAAGGATTTTCAGTTGAAATGATTAGATTATGGAACTTTTAACCTAATCAGTGGATTAGTCCACTGATATAGATTAACTGGGCAGTAACTGTAGGCAGGAAAGGTAGGTTGTAGGGCATGCATTTAGGGTTCATGTATTGTCCCTGATGAACAGAGCACTCACTTTCTCTCTCTCCCTCGCTCTCCTTCCTGGCTGTCATGTCCTCCTCCACGTCCTTCTCTCAGGATGTTATGCCTCACCTTGAGACCAGAGCTAAGGTGTAGGTTGATCACGGACTGAACCTGTTGAACTTTTGTGTTAAAGTCTTCTTCCTGGACACTGTTCTTGTCAGGTCTTTGGTGAAAAAAACTAACTTAAACAGAATATTACTTAATTTTTAAAACTCTGTGAGACATTCTAGAATTTATTTTCTAAAATTTGTTGAGACTTGATCTCCGCATATTTTTAATTTTGGTAAATGTCAGGCATTCTTGCATAAAACTTATATTCTGCATTGGTTGACCACAATATTGTATATAAGTCAATTGACTCAAGTTTATTATCATGTTGCTCAAGTTTTCTATGTGCTTACTAACTTTTTTACTGATTCCTCTGTTAGTTACTCAGAGAAGTGTTTTAAAATCTCTCATTGTGAGGTGCACTTTCCTATTTTTTCATTTCTGTGATTTTCACTTTATGTAGTTTCAGAATACTTTCTTAGGTATATATACAGTTTGAATTGCTATATTTTCCTAGTGTATTAACAATTTTTATCTTTTTGAATTTTTTTGGTATCTATCAGTGATTTCATTTTGTCTAATACTAATATAGCTCTGGTGTATCTCTTTGGTTTACAGAAGAACTAGAAGGCATAAATAAGACTCAGCTGTAGGCAGTGAGGAATCAAGCCTAAAACCCAGGACTCTTGACCCTGTAAAGTTGTTACTTTGAGCCAAAATTTGCCAAATTCTGCATATTTTCTGTGGTATAATTGTTTTCTAAAGATTACCAATGTCATCCTGAATAATTGTTTTCATTGATCAAAGAGCAAAATGTCAAATTAGATTTCCTTATTATTAAAATTATGAGAACTTTGAACATCTTAAGGTACATTATTAATGTATGGTATAGATCAGGTTTTCTTAAAATATCAATTCTTATATTTGTTTGACCACAGGTCCATTTTGTATTCCCCAGAGGATTTGTCAAGGGTCAATATTCTATAGAACAAGTGGTAAAGACTGCTATAGACCATTAATAACAACATTGTCAAGAGCTAATAGTAGTACAGTTTTTATAGTTTGGAACATTCAAATTAATTTATCTGGGCTAATCACTTAAAATACTAAATAGGAATGTCCATTTTTGTTTGCTGATTTCGTAGGGTGCCAAGTTTGTGTCTTCAAGTGGCAGTGCAGGTTTTAGAAGGGTATATCAGTGGTGCAATCACTCTATAATTGCATAATTACAAAGAAACATCTATGACACATTAAATTTTTATACACAAAGAAAACACTGTCACTGTTCATTACTCATTAATTAAAGAGAAAAAAATCTGTAAAAAGCATAACTTTTTATTGTATTGGGAATTAAACCCAGGGGCACATAACCATTGAGGTACATCCCCAGCCCTCTTTTATATTTTATTTAATTAATTTATTTATTTTTGGGTGGGGGTACCAGGGATTGAACTCAGAGGCACTCAACCACTGAGCCACATCCCTGCCGGGTTTCTGTTCATGACTAAAAGGCTCAGGGGTCACTCCAGGAAAACTGGGCTGACTGGGCTGCACAAAATAACCACACAAGAGACACAAATACCTTTTTCTTTGGGGTCGCTGTGACAGCTCCTCTGACCTTAAGGGTCCTCAGGAAGAGAGAGAGCGAGAGCACACGCTGACCCCTTTTATTGAGGAGAAGCAGCTATTTAAATGAGGCAAGAGGACAGGTTTCAGGGGACTGAGTCTATCTTCATGATGTCCACTGTCAGCAGGTTGACTGACATCTGGGTAGGTCACACCCAAGGGCACAGTAAGAGAAGAGGACACACACAAGGCACTTCCATAAAACATTCTATCCTAAACAGGGCAAGGGGTTATATTACAAAGGAACAGGTGAGCGTAGCTCCACCCATGGGGCTGTAGGAAGACACACCCAGGCACGAAGACAGTCACTTGAACCCTAGAAGAGCGGGCAGTCTAGCAGCATGGGTGCCTGATGCCACATCACCCAGCAGGGCAGTTAATTCAGTCATGTGCGAGGTTGGTCTCCCACATATTTCCCCTTTCTTAATATATTAAAAAAAGTAACTGGGAAATTCTATCTTTCAGCCACTGGATTCTTGGTCCAAGGTCATCATGATCTGCTATTGAAACACAAAAGGAATTAGTAGAAAACATCTCATTTTAATAACACAATCAACTTGGAAGATCCAGGTTATTATTATTACTTTGCTAAACACTCATCAGAAGATTCTTAATCTTTTCCCAATTTTATTGGGAGGCATTGCATTTGGCCATAGTAACATAGACATTTTTATTGGCATAGCATTTAGGCCTCTCCATAAACCACAGAGCAGAGGGCTCATTCACATTATTTATTACATTGTTTCTTCTAGAACATTAAAAGGTAGTTCTGATCTTTCCATCAGCACTTATCTGACCATGAAGAATCTTGGAAGTAATTTAAGTCAAACATTAAGAAAATCCATACATTGTAACTTTTAAGACATAGGCACAAAAGCTGTAATTAAAAAAAGCAAGGAATAATATTTAAAGCAGTCACTTTAGGGATTATGAGACCAGCAGCTTGCTTAGGTCTGGTTAATTGACTTACACCTGTTTTAAAGCCTGAATATTAACCTCAACATATTATAGCTCTGAAATATTTGCTGGCAATAACTAATGATACCATAAGTTGTATTCTTACAGGCTACAGGATATTTATTATCTTTTCTCTTAATTCTCACATTTAAGGAGTCTATTAGGTCTGTCAGTAATGTATTGGGAATGCACACAACTCTTATAGGGTTCAAGTGGGGCATGCCCATCAATCATACATAAGCAAGATAATATCCATAAGCCAATCATCTTCTGCCTAATGTAACCGTACTGTGAGGAAACTCTAAATATTGTTGTCGTGGTGGAAAGCAAGCTGGAAGGGTCTTTGTCCCTAAGGGAGGGGGCTCACTGAGTCAGGGATTTCATGCCTTGAAGCTCCTGACTCTGGGTTTCCTGGCCTGGTAACTTGGCAATGCTAACCACAAATGCTGAGGATGTGGTTTCATTGACAGCTCGCTAGAGCAGAGCAGCCCATCCTGCAGGTGTTCCTGTCAGACCTGAAGGAATGTGGATTCCTCAAGCACACCAAGCGGCTCATAGCTGCTAGTTGCAACTGAAAGTTATTCCAACATTTCTTCCCCTTTTATTAAATTTGTTGCCAAAGAAGAACTATGATGAGAGAAGAAAGGAAAAGGGAAAAGCATAGAAAAAGGGGGTAAGAACCAAGAAAGAGAAAAGGGGAAACATCCAGACATGGCCCATTCCTGTAACTGCAAATGTTTCCTGCTGTGGTGAGCAGGCAGTCACTGTTGACTAGGTCTCTGTCTGTCACTTGGGTTCTAATCTGAGCTGGGAATGAGGAGCAAAGCAGCCATGGGGCAGGAGACCTCTCTCAGAAGGGGTGAAGAATTAGGCCTTTGCACAGGTGGGGGGGAGTGAGGTTCTGTGCCTCACCTCTGTTGGCCCCCAAGTTTTCTCCTGATGGCCCCTCTGTGACTGTGCCTGTCTTAGGTTGTCCCTCCCTTGAGGTATCTTACCCGTCATTGACTAACCAGCCATCCTCCGGGGCCAAACAGGGTAATGTGGAGTGTGCAAGGCATTGTCCCCGAGAGGGCTCTCTGTCTCCTTAATAGATAATACCCCCGTGGCCTCCATGCCAGCATTTACCTTAAGATTGACAGACTCAGGTTTCTTCTTCATGGAGGGCCCAGCTCATAGCACTGGGCTGGTGAGTCTGCGTTCAGGAAGGAAGGAGAAAGGCCATAGACAGACAAACAGTGATACTGTGACAAAGCAGAGAGACACAGATGAAGAGGAGAGCAGTGCTAAGACACAGGGCATGATCCCTCATAGAGAACTGGCCCTTAGTTGGTGTTACTTACATCTGGTCCATAGCCCCCAACCATACGGATGCAGGAGAGTCCATTATTCCAACACTGTCTTTTTCTTAAAAGATACATCCAGACAGCCTGTTTACCATAGAATCAATATATAATTGACTATTACAGTCAGTACAATTAATCTAGCTGTATGAGTGGACCTTCTAGTCCACACTGTAATGTACATTAAAGGTGGACCTGGGAAATGGGTCCATACAAGTCTTTTTATAATTTTTACTTACATGACAAGCTCGTGAAGCTGCATGATTATAAACTCTGCAACTGGAAATTTACCTTCCTGTGCCAGGTTTCTCAGTTATTATCATGATGACTGGTTTAAACTCTCCTTTGATATCTGATTTAATTTACTGAATCATGTTCGATAACATAAAGACTCTCAATATTACAATTTAATAAAAAATTTTAAAATATTTTGTAAGATCTAGTGTGCATTTCTGGGGTCCTGTATTTCCCCTTTTCTTTAATAAAATTGAATAAAGGCTTGGCATAAGTCATAGTATCATTAGTTTAAGTTATATATTATAGTATAAGTATTTAAATGATAAGAATGGATTTACCTTTTATTGATTATTATAATTTTTAATATAGACTAGTTGATTCATCCTAATAATTTAGAAAGAACCCTCAATCTCTTTTTGAGAGAAGGTCTCAACATATCTTTATATTTTATAATACTATCCTTTAAATAGGTATCTTTCAATTGTCTTTTAGAAAATATGATTAAGGTTATTTCCCAGTGTAGGGAGCAGTATATAAATCTTACTGTATTTTTTATAGATAATAGGTCCATCCAGAGAACTTATATAATATCAATGAATTTTTAAAGTTTGTAACCTTTATTGTTCAAAATTAATATATGACTTTAATTTGGAGAGCCTCAGTTCTAATAAAATGTTTTCCCAAATCTCATATAATTATCTAACAAAAAATATGTAAAAATCAACAGTGTCTTAGAATCATTCAAATTTAGTCTCAAAGGACAATTGTCAAAATTGGGATCTAAGTCAGTAGTTTAATATATTTACTGTTTAATCAAAGATGTGAATTTATTTACCAAAATTAAACTTTGCCTTAAACAGCAAGAGTCATTAGGCAATAAAGACCTTTTTTAAAAAGAAATAAACTTAACATTTTAATAGGTTTTGATCATGTCAAAATATGGACAAAATCTTAGCTCATATCAGCATAGTAAAATTAGAGAAATAGTGTGAAATATCCTTGAATTAATCAGTTAAAATTTTTATAGTCAGTCCAGTACATATAAATCTCTTTTTTAATTGTTTTAACTTTTTATATCATCTGTTTAGATAATAATATAAAAATCTTTTTATTTAGGAAAATATTTTATCATTAAAATCTAGACTATAAAGGCTTTGTTTTACCCAAAGATGATTTTTTTTTTTCTTTTTAGGATCTCCAATGTGTGCTTTCTCTCTGTTGAAGCATCTTTATCTTCTAGAATTTTTCCTAGTTATACTTTGGAACAATTTCTGAAAACCTTAGAATTTCAACATGGTACTGTACTTTTATAAGAAATATCAATGAAAATATAGTTAAAATCCTTAGATATTTCTGCAGACAGAATTATTTTTGTTTATCATCTTATAAGTTTGTACGATAACTTGAGAATTAGAAATTACTTGAAGGTTTTATTTTCACTTAAAAGAAAATGTATAGTAAAATAGATTTATCTCAAATATCTGTAACTAAAAGGCAGAGTATCTGATAAATGTACACATGAAATGTATAAATTATGGGTTTTCTGTTGAAGAAAAACAATTAGACAAATATATATTAACTAAACAATTAAACATATGCTAATTATTTTATACATTAACAACTATAGGTTATCTAAATATCTAGAAAAATATATGTTAAGAATAAGGACATAACTTATAATTGTATTAACCTTATGTAGCCACGTGGTTCTTAAAATATTTGCATCCATTTTAATTTATGTTGAATTAAGAGTGCACTCTTCTATGTGATGTCACTTAATGTAACTAAAATAAGATCCTTGTGCATACATATTTATTTCTTGTAATTATATAGTCAGGAATGAGAATAAGGATTTTTTGTTCATCCCACAGGAACATTGCTGGCTTTTGTTCCTGTGGGGAGCAAATGCATCCCCATAACCTCCAAAATTAAAAGTAAAATACAAAGAAGCACTTTTGATACCTCTCATCAATAGAACATTATTTAGTAACACAACTATAGAGAAAAGTCAGATTATTTAACTCAAAACTAACTTAAATTTAGGGCTGCAACATAGAAACACTAAACATTCTTTAATTTAAATTGGAGTCCCCATAGGAGCCAGTATTTGTTGCTTTTGTCCCAGCGGCTTGAAAACTCAGACCTTTTGCCCCACGTTGGGCGCCAATTCTGGGGTTTCTGTTAGCGACTAAAAGGCTCAGGGGTCACTCCAGGAAAACTGGGTTGACTGAGCTGCACAAAATAACCACACAAGAGACACAAATACCTTTTTCTTTGGGGTTGCTGTGACGGCTCCTCTGACCTTAAGGGTCCTCAGGAAGAGAGAAAGAGAGAGAGAGAGAGAGAGAGAGAGAGAGAGAGCACACTGACCCCTTTTATTGAGGAGAAGCTATTCAAATGAGGCAAGGGGTCAGGTTTCAGGGGGCTGAGTCTATCTTCATGATGTCCCCTGTCAGCAGGTTGACTGACACCTGGGTAGGCCACACCCAAGGGCACAGTAAGAGAAGGGGACACACACAAGGCACTTCCATGGAAGATTCTACCCTAAACACAGAGCAAGGGATTATATTACAAAGGAACAGGTGAGAATAGCTTCACCCATGGGGCTGTAAGGAAGACAAGCCTGGGCAGGAAGACACAAGTCACTCGAACCCTAGAAGAGCAGGACAGTCTAGCAGCATGGGTGCCTATGCCACATCGCCCAGCAGGAGAGTTAACTCAGTCATGTGCGAGGTTGGTCTCCCACACATCCGCATACCTATTTTGAATTTAATTTAGAGACAGGGTCTCACTGAGTTGCTTAGCTCCTCACCATTTCTAAGACTTGCTTTGAACTTGTGATTCTCCTGTCTCAGCCTCCCTAGCTTCTGGGATTATAGGCATGTACCACCATATCTGGCTATATTTTATTTTGAGACAGGGTCTTGCTAAGTTGCTTAAGATCTTGCTAAGATGCTGAGGCTGGCTTTGAGCTTACCATCCTCTTGCTAATGTGATTATTGGTGTACACCACTGAACCTGGCAAAATTTTAATTTTTATTAACAAAAACTACTCAGAAATGTGTGTGTGTGCACAAAACTAAGCAATCCATTCCCCACTTCACTATCAGATATCCTGAGAAAGGCAAATCTAGGAAATAGACCACACGGTGACTGAAAATGGTGGATTCTCAATGGATGGTGAACAAATATCTGCAGAAAAAAAAGTGGAAGGGGATGCATTTCAATGAGTGTTCTTTCTAGAATGATAAAGACAAAATATAATATAAGAATAAGTGGCCTGGCTTATTACATATCTCACCTATAATCTCAGCAGCTCAGGAGGCTGAGGCAGGATCGCTAGTTCAAAGCCAGCCTCAGCCATTTAGGAGGCTCTAAGTGACTCAGCAAAACACCGACTCTAAGTAAAATACAAAAAAGGGCTGGGGATGTGGCTCAGCCCCTAGGTTCAGTCCCCATTACCAAAAGGAAAAAAAAAAAGAATAAGTTATAAATGCTAGAGCCAAAAGGTAGCATGAGAGGAGAGAAAATGAAAGATAGTAAGACACAAAGTAGCTAATATTTATGAAATATTTTACATTTTTCTAATATTTCTATTTAAAGCCTAGGCATTATTCACATGTGGCTATTGAGCATTTAAAATGTATTCAGTATATAGGTGACTGTATGACCAATGTGATTCTGCAATCTGTACAATCAGAAAAATGAGAAATTATACCCCAATTGATTCAAATGTATGAATTGCCAAGATCATTGTAATGTCATGTGTAGCTAATAAAAAAAAAATGTATTCAGTGGGTGTAAACATAAAATGTCCACCAGGTTTAATATGAAAAAAAAATGTAAAGTATTTCATGAATGGTTTTTAATATTTCTTAAATTCATAATACATTTTCAAACATTAAATTAAAGCAAATATCAAAATTATTGCCGCTTCTTTTTCATGCCTTTTAAGTTTGGCTTAGAAATCTTAAAATTACATCTGTGGCTCACATGTGTGCCTAGCATTATGTTTTTATTGGACAGCACTACCAACCTAAGAGCTTTGGCATTGTGCTATCTCATTTAATCTTCCAAATCATCTAAAAAATCAAAAACTATTCAATACAAGGTGATTATAAATAAACTATCTAGACTTACCCCGTAAGTAAAGAACTTGCTCTAAAGTCAAATCACATGGACACAGAGAATAAGGCTGTAGGATGGATGAAGGCAATGAATGAATTGCCAGGTTGAGTCAGTTAAATATCTTTCCTTATTACCAAGAGTATAAACACAAACTTGTCAATTCTGGACTCAAAAATTTTTACAAATTGCAATGATGAGGATCTAAGGGGAAGAGTAAAATTATGTTACTAGGTGTTATTTAAGAAGCTAAACTTGTTCTTCTCAGGTATTTCTGTTGCCATTTCCACAGTAATGCCACTTGAAGGCTGCTTAATGAGCTGTTCCAATTGTCCCCAAATGCAAAGAGTAATTCCAAACAACAGCGTCACTCAACTAGTATTCTCTTTCCCTACGAAAGAGAACAAGCAGGTTAGGCTTTGAACTTCTGGAAGCCACCGTTTGGATTTCCCATGAAGAGGAAGTCTTTGTGTAAGTTCCCACACGTTTCTACTTCCAGGTGATATGCAAACATCAGCACAAAATGCCATGAGAGCAAATGATGGCACTTTGATGTGCAGCCAGTCATGCCTTGGCCCTGAAGTTGTTTAATCACATGCCACACACAGTGAGGCACTGGCCAAAGGGTCTCTGGGCACCTACTCAACTGAGTGCCCTTAAATCAAAGGCTAGGGAATAGACTTCTACAGGTTAATAAAAGACATGCCTCACTCTTTCATGCAAAGAAAGAAATGATATTTTTCTCTAAATCAGTGGGATATCTGTTATGGAAAACTGTTTATTCTGAGAGCTTCCAATCCTGCTTCATTGCTGGGAGTCACTAGGGGTGACTGCTCTGTGTGGTGGTGGGGTCTGTGCTGTACCTCGTGGGTCTGAGCAGTCCCCTTTGAAACAAGAGAGGAAGGATTCTCAGCATCACCAGTGGGAGCCTCAGAGGCTTCAGGTAAGCAGTGCTCCAATATTTGGCAAAAGGAAGCAGAGAGTTAGAATTTCTCCTTGTGGTGGATGTGGGGGATGAAGAAAGTGGATTTAAGATGACTTGCAGCATAAATGTGGTTAGGTTTTCTGCGGTGGGGCTAGAAGAATGACGGACCTTTAGACTTCTAATGCTCTGTACATTTTAAGGTCAAAACATCCTCCAAGTGGTCCTCTCAGGTGTCCATATGGAGACAAAGAGTTTACATAAATTTCTCCATTTAAGGCAAATACTTTATATAAAATTCTCAGTTCTTGAATTTCATTTAAAAATTAATTCCCTCCCACTTTTTACATTTTCTTACAGATGCATACTTTAGATTCCTTTGAATAGGAAGCTTTCTCAGAGCATTTAGCATTTGGTTTAATTCCACAAGTATCTGAATACAAGTAACAGGAATAGTAAACTGCACCCAACAGGGAGGAAAACCATAAAAACTCTTTTCTCTGTTCCAGGAATTTGTGATGAACAACAAAACCTATTCAAGAATATGATTTTATGATAAAGATTAAAGTAGTCCCATCTAAATTTTCACTTTGATCTAATAATTTAATTTCTGCAAATTTAAGTAATAGCCTACAGATATTTGTGTGTATGTGAAGTACCATATACTTTAGTGTATTTACTGCATCATCTGTGTAATGGCAAAAGTCAGGAAGAGAGTGCCAAATGCCTGTCAACAAGCACCTAGTAAAATAAATTATATTACAGGTATACACTGATATTATGTAGTCATATTTTCAAAAGGGAAAGCTCTATGTGTATTAAAATGGGATTACATTATTTAAAATATTTTTAAAAGTGAATGTCAGAATAGTGTTTATGATTTGTTTCTTTTTACATTAAGAAAAATGTATATGCTTGCATTTTTGTACTAATAGTTGTTCTCTTGCAAGGTGGCTAGAGTGGAGGAAATGGTACTTACTTTCTCTTCAAGTCATCTGTGCCTTTTAAAGTTCTAACATGCCCTTGTGTTATATATTTTAAAAGTTACACAAAATTTTAAATGAGAGTTTTTTGGTTTTAAAAAACGTTATGAAATTTTGTGTTTTAAGGAGAGAGGAGGCAGAAAAAGAAACAGAGGAAACGACTATTTAAAAGTTAATGGTCAAAATAGTCTTTCATAAGCAAAGATTCAGGAAAAGCCATTTTACTTTTATGCCAATAAAGTGCACCAGACATGGGAGTGTTTAAAAATATCTTGGTGATAAATAATATATTTAATTGACGGTATAAGAAAAAAAAATGATAGGTATCCAGTTGAACATATTCTCTCCATTGTTCATATTGCATCACAGATTCTGGGAAGAAACTTCTACAAGGAAATCCCTCTAACACTACTCTGGGAACATTAGCAGGAAGTGGGAGTGATAAATCAGAAAGGCGAAGGGAACATAATTGACGCTGGAGGCAGCTAGAGGAAGGCAGGAGGATATCAAAGCACTCAAAGAACAAGAAAAACAAGACGGTTTGGATGACATCAGTGGGAAGAAAATAACTTGGGACACACCAACAAAAGATGCTCAAAGATGATTTGACAGCTCATCAGTGCTATGAATGCAGGAACAAACTCTCCATACTTATTTGCTGCAAGATCTACTGTTATGGCACGAGGCAGGCAATGTGTTCAAGGACAAATGCTTCCTTCCAGACAAACTGAATTTTAATCTCTTGGTTGGAAAATATTTACTGAGCACCTGCTTTGTAAGGTACTGCAGGTGATGCGAAGATGTCTAAAATAAAGATTTTATTTTATAGAAGGGTTTATAGTCTACTTCCAAATGGAAAACCCTCAGGTAAAAACTTAAGTTCAAAACTACATTTAATTGGACAAAAATTGAAAATATTCCCTCTAAAAATTAGAACATGATAAGAATGCCCTCTCTTACCACTTCTATTCAACATAGCTCTGGAAACTCTGGTCAGAGCAATTAGACAAAATAAATTAAAGGGATATGAATAAGAAAAGAAGAACTCAAACTCTCACTATTTGCTGATGACATGATTCTATATTTAAAAGATCCAAAAAATTCCACCAGAAAACTTCTAGAACTAATAAATAAATTCTGCAAAGTAGCAGGATATAAAATCAACACCCATATATCAAATGCATTTCTATACATCAGTGATAAATCCACTGAAAGAGAAATTAGGAAAACTATCCCATTCACAATAGTGTCAAAAAAAAAAAAAACTTGAAGATCAATCTAACAAAAGAGGTGAAAGACCTCTACAATGAAAACAACAGAACATTAAAAAAAGAAATTGAAGATCTTAGATGAAAAGATCTCCCATACTCTTAGATAGGAAGAATTAATATTGTAAAAATGGCCATAATACCAAAAGCATTATACAGTCTTAATGTAATCCCTATGAAAATCCCAATGACATTCTTCATAGAACTAGAAAAAGCAATCATGAAATTCATTTGAAAAAATAAGTGACACATAATAGCCAAAGTAATACTTTGCAAGAAAAGTAAAGCAGGAGGCATTATATACCAGACCTTAAACTATACTACAGAGCTATAGTAACAAAAACAACATGGTATTGGCACCAAAATAGACACATAGCCAAATGGTACAGAATAGAAGACACAGAGACAAACCCACATAAATACAGGTATCTTATACTAGATAAAAGTGCCAAAAACATTCATTAGAGAAAAGATAGCCTCTTCAACAAACGGTGCTGGAAAAACTGGAAATCCATACATAATAAGATGAAACTAAACCCTTATCTCTCACCCTGCAAAAAACTCAGCTCAAAGTGGATCAAAGACTTAGGTAGTAGAACACAGTCCCTGTGCCTAATGTAAGAAAAAGTAGGCTCAAATCTTTACATGTATCTTAGGAACTGAATTTCTTAACAAGACTCCTAAAGTGTAAGAAATAAAATCAAGAATCAATAAATGGGATGGATCAAACTAAAAGCTTCTTCTCAGCAAAAGAAATAATAAATAACATGAAGAGAGAGCTTACAGAATGTGAAAAAAATCTTTAACATATGCACCTCTCAGCTAGAGCACTAATCTTCAGGATATATAAAGAACTCAAAAAATGCAACACCAAAAAAACCAAATAACCCAATCAATAAATGGCTAAGGAACCGAACAGACACTTCACAGAAGATATACAATCAGTCATTCAACAAATATATGAAAAAATTTTAACATCTCTAGCAATTAGAAAAATGCAAATCAAAACTACTCTTAAGATTTCATTTTACTCCAGTCACAACAGTAATTATTAAAAATACAAGCAACAATAAATATTGGCAAGGATGTGGGGGAAAAAGGTACACTCATACATTGCTGGTGGGGCTGCAAATTTG
This sequence comes from Marmota marmota marmota, assembly GCF_001458135.2. Classification (NCBI taxonomy): domain Eukaryota; kingdom Metazoa; phylum Chordata; class Mammalia; order Rodentia; family Sciuridae; genus Marmota; species Marmota marmota. Next base: position 4,648,170 of record NW_025999924.1, on the reverse strand, counting down.
TACAACCATTATGGAAAGTGGAATGGAGATTCATTGGAAAACTTATAATGGAGCCACCATTTGACCCAGCTATCTCACACCTCAGTTTATACCCAAAGGATTTAAAATCAGCACACTACAGTGACACAGGCACATCAATGTTTATAGTAGCTCAATTCACAATGGCCAGATTATGGAACAAACCTAGATGCCCCTCAACAAATGAATGGATAAAGAAAATACACAATGAAATATTACTCAGCCTTAAAGAAGAATGAAATTATGGCATTTGCTGGTAAATGGATGGAGCTGGAGAATCCCCCAAAACCATAGACTGAATGTGGATGCTCATTCACAATAAGGGGAATGGGGGCTGGGAAAAATAGAGGTACTTTGGATTAGGCAGAGGGGAGTGAAGGGAGGGGAAGGGTTTGGGGTTAGGAAGGATAGTAGAATGAATCAGACATTATTATCCTATGTACAATATGATTACATGACTGGTGTGTTTCCACATCATGTACAACCAGAAGAATCAGAAGTTATACTCCTTTATGTATGATGTGTCAAAACATTCTACTGTCATGTATAACTAATTAGAACAAATTTTAAAAAAGGAAAAAGCAACTACATTTTAAAATATTATGCACTTTTCTCTGGAATACTCTTCTAGGTCCTACAAAGATTTCTACTGAACAGGGCTTTCAGTCATAACCAGTTACTTATCGTTTTGAACAATCTAAGCTTTCATATAGATTCAATCTACTTTTGTCCATAGTTTAAAATACCTCATCTCTATACCTAAGATGTCTTTGAGTGTGCAAGTCAGCAATATCTCAGAGGATCTGGGATCATGAAAAGGTTAGTTTGGGAGAAAAATACATTTCAAGGAAATAGATGCAAAACCTAGTACCTAATTAACCAACATAGCTTTCCTTAAACCTAATCAAAATTCTTCCTGCAGCAATTCTGACTCACTCACTTGGCCTCTGCATAATTTAGCTCATCCTTTCATCAAAAAATATTCTTCACATAAACTGCAATCAAGTTCTTCATCTAAGCAAAACAAAGAACATTAATTCCTTAAACATCTACCCACCCTGTCTCTAGAAGATGTATACCTTGAGTAAGGTTGCCTGAAAGAAGTGCAGAATAGACGGTTAAATTTGAATTTCAATAAAACAGAAATAATTTTAATGTAAGTTTGTCCCAAATACCACATGGGACAAATATTGCATGGAATACACATATGCCAAAATGTACTTATTGTTTCTCTGAACCTCTGAATAACCGGATATCCTGTTTTTTTATTTGCTAAGTGTGAAGACCTTAAATCTCAACAAACTGCTTAAAGGAAAGTTGAAAATAAAATGGAATTCAAATGTTTTTATTTTGAAATAAAAAAGAATGGGTATTACTTAATGGACGGCCTATTTAAAATTTAAATTATAAACTGCTTATTGGGCAGCTCACAAGATCAGAAGTAAAGATTACCATTTCAGGAATGTTTGAAGCATTTTTAATTTATTTGGCTGTTTACATTCAAGGACAGAGTGTCCTCTGGCTGGAGAACTGTCATGTCATGGACTATATTAAGAGACTTTTAAACCAACTCACTGCTTCATGTTCCCTTTTTGTGTGGAAGATACCATGTGTTTTCCTGTTCATCTAAAGTACCAATATCAAGGAGCATTGTTCCTTGGGGGACAGGCTGCTTAACTTAGAAACTCTTGTCAGATACTTAGTGACTCACTGATTCCTCCCTGAGAGGTGGCTGCAACATACGTGTAAGTACACTTTTTCTGTTTACCAAAAGATTTCTTTCTAGAGATGCATGAAATGAAAAACAGGAAAACATGTTTTCAAGAGACTTGATAGTGAAATGAAATCTGAACTATATGCTAAGAAGTGTTCCGAGAAAGGAGAATATTAAGCAAAGAAAAAAAAAAACACAGAAAGACATGTATGAGGAAGCTGAGGCTGAGGGAGCAAAGATAAGATTGGAAAATGACTATAAAAATTTTGAGGGGAAGGGTACACTCACACCTTGTTAGTGGGACTGCAAATTGGTGCATCCACTCTCGAAAACAGTATTGAGATTCCTCAGAAAACTTGGAATAGAACACCATTTAACCCAGTTACCCCACTCCTCTTTCTATACCCAAAGGACTTAAATCAGCATACCACAGAGACACAGCCACAGCAATATTTATAGCAGCTCAATTCACAATAGCTAAACTATGGAAACAACTTAGGTGTTTTTTAATGTATGAATGGATAAAGAAAATGTGGTACATATACACATGGAATATTACTTATTACTTGGCCATAAAAAAACACTTTATATTTGCCAGTAAATGGATGGGTCTGGAGACTTTTATGCTAACTGAAATAAGCCAATTCCCCCCAAACCAAAGACCATTGTTCTCTCTGATATGTGGATGCTAACACACAATAAGGAGGCAGAGGGAAGAATAGCAGTTCAGTGGATTAGACAAAGGGAAATGAAGGGAAGGGAGGGGAAATAAGTAAGATAGCAGAATGAATTGGGCATAACTTTCCTATGTTCATATACAAACACACCAGCAGTGAAACTCCACATCATGTATAACCACAAGAATGGGATTCTAATAGTCCATGTATGTATACTATGTCAAAATATACTCTATGTAAAAAAAAATAAAAATAAAAAATAAAATGTTTTGAGAGACTTGAGGATCATTAAATGCTAAAATAAAGTATGTCTAATAGTAAAATAAAAATCATTAAAAGTGTTGAATATTCAGTACAATAAGATACAGTAGGTTTTAAAAGATAGTAGATGTGATTTGACACTATTCATTTATCCATCCATTCATTAATTTATTTGTTACTAATCAGTAAATCTTTGTCAAGAATCTCTTACAAGTCACATACTTTTCCAAGTCCTGGGGATACAGCTATAAATACAAACTACCCAGTTTCTAGTCTATGCAACCTGCTTGGAAAACTAAAAATTAATGACTATTACAGCCCAGCATGTAAGAAATCATCCCTCCATTCTTACAAGTAAAAAGCCAAACAAACTGAAAAAGTAACAATTCTTCTTGGACCAATCAGAGAAGTGAGGTCCCAGGGTAAACCATTCCCCTAAAGAGAAACAGTTGAATACAGAGAATCACAATGTATGAGGGCAGAACCCCCCTAGCAGACACCTCTGTAGGAACTTGAGCCAGGGTAGGAAGACCTATACTACAGCTGAGGAACTGCAGTGCAGTGGGGTCAATTCTGAGTCAAAGACCCCAGCGGGACACGATCTTCGGGAGCCTCAGCACTTGCTCATCTCCAGGAGATTGACCAAGGTCCCAGGAGAAGTATCTGAGGAAATTCCCCTCATGCTTCTGGCAGAGGGAAGGGAAAAGTATCACTTCACATGGGTCAGAGCATCCTGCTCCTCTTAAGGAGGACCTGGCAGCATTTGCTGTGGCAATGTTCTGGATTTCTGCCCTTCTAGTAGGTACCTAGTGGTATGTCATTATTGTTTTAATTTACATCTCCCTAATGACAAATCATATGGAGCATATTTTCATATGGTTATTTGCCATCTATATTTAATCTTTGGTGAGGTATTTGTTCAGGTCTTCAGTGTATTTTAAAATAGGAATGTTTGATTTTTTTTTTTTACTGCTGTTTTTTAACAATTTTTTTTGTATATTTTGGGTAACAGTCCTTTATCAGTTGTGTCTTTTATGAATAGTCTGTTTTGACCTATGGCCTATCTTCTCATTCTCTTAACAATGTCTTTCACAGGACAAAGGTGTTCAATTTTGCCACACACAGTGGTGCACACCTGTAATCCCAGTGGCTCAGGAGGTTGAGGCAGGAAGATTATGAGTTCAAAGTCAGCCTCTGAAACTTAGTGAGGACTTAAGCAACTTATTGAGACCCTGTCTCTAAATAAAAGGGGGATATGGCTCAGTGGTAAAAAAAGCACCCCTGTGTTCAATCCCTGCTACAAAACAAAAACAAAACAAAACAACAACAACAAAAAAAGGGGTGGGGGGGTAGAGGCTCAATTTTAATGAATTCCAGCTTACCAATTATTTAATTTATAGATTTATAAATTGTGCCTTTGATTTTGGGTCTCAAATGTTATCATCATACAACAAATCTAAGTCTTCTCCTGTGTTATTTTCTGGCAGTTTTATTGTTTCACATTTAACACTTCGGTCTATGATCCACTTTGAGCTCATTTTTTGTGATAGGCGTAAAATATGAGTCTAATTTATTTCAATATATGGATGCCCAGTTTTTCTAATACCATTTATTGAAAAGACTATCTTCACTGTATTGTGTCATCTTTGCTCCTTTGTGAAAGTTTTGAAAATGATTGCCTTCTAATAGTTAGTGACAATAATCACAGAATCATTTGAATTTATGAAACCAAGAGATTTTGATGAAGAGCAAGAAAAATTTTGAAGGATAACCATGTCTTGTAAACTTCCTTCATACTTGGAAGCATTTAGTTTTGAAAGACGTACAGAGTATTCACAGAATTTTCCCTTTGTTTCACAATTTTGAGCAAATACCAAACACTGATCCAATTGTAACCAAGAGATCTAAAAAAATATATATTTGTTTAAGAAAAAAAACTACACCAGAAGAATGATATTTTTAACTATTTTGTCTCTCTTTTTTAGTGTAATTCCAAGTTTCAAGAAAATTGGCTCATTTTCAAACATATATGAAATCACTGAACATAAAAGAGGTTGAGGGGTAACTAATATGAGTTCCTGTGATTTTAATTTTTATTAGTCTGTTTTGGCCAAGGGCACTAAGAAGTAGACTGGTGACATTTGAAAACTATTGAAAAACATATGAAATACAGCAATGCTAAAACAAGCATTCTTTATTAAATCCGGGAATTTTTGTAATTTCTTTTATCTGATGAAATTAAAAAGTAATCCATGATATAATGATCATAAAAGTGAGCTCAGCTCCCATTCTTGAGATCTCTGCCTTATATTTTTTCTTTCATAATTTTATGTTGAAACGGTTTATGAGATTCCTTTAGATTTTATCCGGGAAATAAAGATCAATAAATGAAAGCTTTAAGAAGTTTTCAGAATTTTTTAAAAGTTGAAAACATAAACTAATAAGCAAAACATAGTCTTATTTCAATAGGTGTTTTTGAAATAACCAAATTTTTTTTCTTAAATCTAAGCCATATTCAAATATAGCAATATAAAATTTTCTTCAGTACTTAGAGCAGAAAATATAATTTTCTAAAATTTTATGTGATCATCAAAAGAATAGTGACCACAGGTATGTTTTTTTTTTTTGTTTTTTTTGCTTGTTGCAAGAATATCAATAGAGGTTACAAATTGTTGAAACTTTAAAACTTTTACTAGGTGGACTAGACCTTTTTCTCTGTGTCTTCATTTCTTTGTGTGATTCAAATATTTACATATCATTAGAGCATATTTGATGTTAAGAGGAGGTGGTTTTCAAGCAAGAATTTTAAATATTAGAGTAATCTACATTTTATATTTTGGATGGCCAAGGTCTAGTAAGGCAAATAATCCCAGATTTTCAGTCACAACTTAAATTCTGGGCTAAGGATATAGCTCAGTTGGTAGAGTGCTTGCCTCGCATGCACAAGACCCTGGATTCAATCCCCAGCACCATAAAAAAATAAAAATAAAAAAATAAATTCTGCAGGTCATTCATGTTCTATCTCCACCGTGAAAGATGTGAATGCTATCCACAAGATATACAGAAATGGTTTGAATGTGCTCTTAAGGAGATTAACTTTTTAAAGGGAAAGCTAGAATCTCTTGAGATTGAGTTATGTTTTACCAGGATACTTGCTTCCTCGTGGGAGCCCAGGACACCATGGCAGTACCCACCTGGAGGGCAGAAGGGTGAAACCCGGGGCAGCTCCAGAGGCAGGGTATGCTACAAGTTCCCTCCAAACAGCTTCAATGGAAGGGCTCTCTGGATGTATTAGAAAGAAAGTGTTTAAGAGAAATCAACATGGATCCGATTAGCTCTTAGATGGCTTCACTGGACCTTGGCCATCCAAAATATAAAATTGGTTTGGTTGGTGACATGTCACTTGACATGGTTGGAGTTTTAACAAAGACAAGTTAGGAGAGAAGTGAAGGGGAGGTTTTCCAGAGAGAGAGAACAAGATTTTCAAGAGAGCATAGCCTCTTCTGGAGTCCCCCTATCAGACACCAACCCAACCAGGAGGTAGTGGGAGACCACTCAGCTTTCACTTTATGAACATTCCGAAGAAGTAAAATAAATCATGAGTCTCTGGTATCACTTTTCCTTTTGTCCTCACCAATGAAGAGAAAGACTCCAGCTAAAGGTTTAAAATGCATCTCTCCGACAAGCATTGCAACCTTCCATGGGACATTTTTCAGTACACCGGTCATTTCTACAAGCACAATCACCACTGCATGTCAAGTGTTACAACTTTGAGGCAAGGCAGTTTACAGACAAGAAGAGAGAAAGATCCCAAATGGGAGGTTGGTGAGACCAGGTAACTTTCCTTGACTAGAAATCTTTTTTTTTTTTCATTGAGACCATATTTAAGGATAAGAGAAGGTTTTTAACTAGATCTTGGTCTTCTTACTTCCTAGTAAATTCATCTCTTTTCACATATAAGCTTTGAGAAATGAAATGTTCCTTATTATTTTGTGGAAGTGTGCTCCTATCTGGATGCTATTGGCTATGGCTTGCTAAGACAAATAGCTGTAAATGAAGAGTCACATACTTGTATCATGTGGGTCAGGTATATGCAGGGGATGAACAGAAGCACAAACTACAATGCCTGCCATTATAATTCTGAAGTGTAGGAAGACAGCTAACTAAATCAGAATAGCTTAACTGAGAGATGAACTGTGGTGAAACTGTCAAAGCAGCCAACTCTGTTCTTCATCAGTCAAATATATTTTAAAATGTATTTGATGCCTAGAGTCTAGGTGTGATAAAATACATATAAGAATTTTTGTTGTAAGATATTGGAGAGCAGAGAGAAATATACATTTGTCTGACTCTTAAGAAGTCCTATATCAAAAATGAAATCAACGCAAGTACACCTGAATAAAAGAGATACAAAAATCCGCCGGTTATAGAAAGAAATATCCCATTTGTCTAACTACTACCTATAGGTGTTTAAGTTCCTTCTATTCCTGAAAAAATAATATATTTACATATACATACACACAATATCCATATACATAAACACACACCATGTCTGTGTATATACATGTAAGTGTGTGTATATAGAGCATATGTGTGCATATATACATATAGTGTGTGTGTGTGTGTGCGCACGCGCACGTGCATATGAAGTGTGTGGGAATTAAAGTCAAAAAACCTGGGCTTAAATCCAAGCTCACCTACTTATTATCTTGGTAACAATATTTATAGCAATATTGCAGGAGCATCTCCTCTTGAAGCTCCGGCTCGCTCAGCTCCTTAGCTACGGAATGTAAGACAGCCTTTTCTCCTTTATCTTAAAGAGATGTTGTGAGCATTAGTTAAGATAATAAATAGTGAAATCACATTTGGGGGCTTGATTCCAGCTTCTATACTTACTACTGTGTTGGGCAAATAAGTTACTTACCCTTTCTCTTTCTGAGTTTCCTATTCAGCACAACAGTGGTCCTGCATATAATTATGGGGGGATTTGACTTCTTAACCCCTGTACACTTTTAGGAGAATGCCTGGGACACTATAAGATCTCCATAATTGCCATGCCCACCTTCACCACCATCACCACCATCAGTGTGTGAAAGCACCTAGTGACATCCCTGATATGAAGCAGAGAGATATGTATTGGATGTTCCTGGAAGATCCTTAGTCTATCTTACATTTGAAGTGGTTTCTTTTTTTTTTTAATGGAATATGTCTTTATTTGTCAGGGATAAATTATGTATTTATGGGAGCAATGGGAATGTTATTTTCCTCTCCTTACTTTACTAGTAATTCCATGTCTTTTCATATCTGTCTCTTTTGGCCATCTATTGTCTAAGGAAAACCATGTTAACAGGTTGGAAAAAAAATGTAAATTCACTAAGCTGGAAAAATTTATCACCCAAATCAGTGGAGATTAATGAAATGCTTTTTTCTTTATGATCCCTTCTCTTTAGTGTTAATTCATTGATTTCTCAATTTCTTAACTTATATGCAGTTTTAACTTCTCAGATTTTTCATTTTTATTAAATTAAGTAATATTTCCAATTTCATTAAAAAGGACACAGGCAACCTGACAGAAGGCAAGGAAGCTGGCTGTGAAGTCTTAAAAACTCATGAACCTCACAGACAAAGCAAGCCTTCCAGAACCTGTTTTGTTCCTATTGCTGAGCTAGGAAGCTTAATTGAAATTATCTCTCTTAAATGAGAGGTAATCCTGTGTATTTAACAAGGAAACCAAGCGACTTTCCCAGGACTTACCTTCTGGATCATTAGCAGAGATAAGACAGGAACTTAATTTTCTCTGGTCAATTACTATCTTCTATTCCTTGGAGCTAATATACTTGTAAAATGGAGACATTTTATGACGCTTTGGGATCATGAAAATTTTTATTAATTGGTAATAATAATTAACATAACAAAAATGCATTATAGACTGCAAGGTACTAGTAACAAATAAAGTAGCAATAGCATAAGAGACTCCAAAGACTAGTAAAACTTTTTTTCTCTGTAGAAAATTTGTTACAATGGTTGTTGAAAACAGACCTGATAGCAACTGAAGTTTTGAAGTAATTTAAATATGCATATTGTGATTAAATCAATTTTTAAACTATAAAATTTGTGAATACAAACGGATGGAAAAAGGTTCTGTTCTCAGGAATCATCAAGGTAGTGTTCGCTCTATAGAACTTTTCAGATGGCATGTTTCCCTGCCTCTGCAGAATCAGCTTTTCTGTCATTATAACTTGACTACAAGTAAACTGCAAGAGATTATAAGGAAAGGAGAAAGAATTCATGGTAATAGCTAACTATAAAAGGTGCACACATTTATCTTCCAAGTCATAATGAGCTCGTTTCAGAAAGGCCTTTGAACTCGTTTCTCGCGAGTGGAAACATTAACGAGCTGGTTGTGAGAAGAGCTTTTGAACTTCTGGCAAGTGGAAACATCAGTCCCAACAAATCATCAGGAAAGCTCAGGTCAAAAGTGCAGCAGCAGGAAAGTATTTTCATCCATGTTTCAGAAAGATCGACAGATCTGCATGAGCTATCATGTTTTTGCATATTTTAATCGATTTTCATGGAGTCTTCCTATCCAGGAATGGATACAGATAATTACAGTATTGCTCAGGGCAGTATTTTTCAAACAGTAGATTGCAGTAGTCCTGATACCAATTCAGTGGGTCTCAACGAGCACTTTAAAATAAAGATATACAATGGAATAAATAGAAAATATTAGCAGGAAACCCATTAAAGGTTTATATATTTATAAGGATACTTATATTTATAAGGATAAATATTATTTGTGAAACTTCTACTTTAGATGTTTTTCTGTGGTCCCACTGTAAAATGTCCTGCTCACTGTGAGTTGTAGTCAACAAAACAGAAAAGTACCAGTCTGAGGAATGTGCATTCTGACATGTTTGGATAAAGATGGGGAGACATAGCACTTTGGATCTAAAATCTGAGCAGAGAAATTGCAGAATTAGGTTGCTTCTAGACCATTCTTCTCCAAAGTAAGATAACACATTAGGGGAAATATGGTGAGATGGATTAGTTATTCTGTCATTTGTGTTAGATAAATTCTAATATCTAGGAAATAATTTCTTCAATTTTCAAATATAGCACCAAATTAATGTGTCCTTCATTAAAAGGGCAATGGTGGTTTGAAAATCAAATTGTACGTGTCTACCTGTCAAAATTCTTTTGCTTTGAGAAATTGTTCCAGGAAATTCACTATTTTGATGGAGACAGAGGCTTGCATTTTGCAGCTTAGATAAGCCTCCAGGAAAATTCCTTCAGGTATCAACACTTGCCTTTGTCCCAATTATTTCATGAAATGAGAGAATCACTTGACACTCACTCTAGCTAATCGTTTCATACAATTGCACTTAAAGTAAATGGAAGTTTGAAATATTATCCTAAAGAAAACAAATTTAACTCCACGACCAACTCACTTAGTTCACATGAGTTTACTTTTCAATTTCTTTAAAAGAAATAGATGTTGACTGACTGATGACAATTATTCATTATTGTATTTTTTTAGTTATAGTTGGACACAATACCTTCATTTTATTTATGTATTTATTTTTTAATGTGGTTCTGAGGATCAAACCCAGGGCCTCGAACAGGCTAGGCAAGCGCTCTACCACTAAACCACAACCCCAGCCCCCCTTATTGTATTTTATAAGAGACTATAAAATATACATGAGTTTCTTTGCATATAGTTGGTATATGGCAATTTTAATTTGTCTTCAAACATGATTTAAAAACTTCAAGAGAAAATATTAACAGAGTAGTACAGTCCAAAAAATCTTACAAGGAAAAGAGAAAAGTGCTCTCTCTCTCTTTCTCTCTCTCTCTCGTATTTCAAATGGTAGCTGGTAGTCACACATGGTTAGTATTTAAAATGTGACCGGATCCAACATGGCGGCCGGCAAGGAAGCAGCACTTTCAGTATCTCCACATTAACCGGATCAGAAACACCCATTAAAACAGCTACATTCTACCTACTGAGGAACTTCTAGCAAAATTCCGCTGAAAGGAGACCTGCCAGGAAGTAGTAAGTTATATTAGAGGTGACAGTTGGCCCCAGACAAGTGAATCTTGGCCGGCCACGCGGGCGCAGAGGTCCAATCCCGCAGCCACCGCCCAACCGGCTCTGCAAGCAGCCCCAGGCGGCCCGGGGCAGCGAGAAGGGTCCCCGCCTGGCCCGGCAGACGGC